>NC_073692.1:91326320-91578347 GCF_029784155.1 Uranotaenia lowii
AGTCGGTTGGGTTAAAGTACGTTTGAATACCAGTTAGGCATTTTCGGTACTGTTACCAAATCCGCCATTCGATTTTATTAGTTATTTTTAAGAAGGGAGATAAAAGTCTATGTAATTAAATGCCTTACCCTCTTGATTTGGTAATTGAAAATTCTATGAATACACGGGATTGTAAACAAATAAAGGGTGATACGGTCAAAACGCGTGTTAATCGGTGAAATCGTTTATTTAAAAAATCAAATTAAATTTCTTTTCCAAGTTTAATTAGTATAAAATTCAGGAAAAATATTCAGTTAGGCTTCCGGTTTTCCAAATCCGAATTGTCGGGCCTTACGTTTAACCCCTGCCATCAGATTTTGTATAGCCACCTTCTCCACCTTCTTCGCCGAAGAAAGCCAGTTTGCCTTGAACTGCTGCTCGTCCTTAGCAGTTTTTTTGGTCTTCTTAAGGTTCCGCTTGACAATAGCCCAGTATTTCTCAATTGGGCGGAGCTCTGGCGTGTTGGGAGGGTTCTTGTCCTTGGGAACCACCTGCACGTTGTTGGCGGCGTACCACTCCATGGCCTTTTTACCGTAATGGCAAGATGCCAAATCCAGCCAAAACAGTACGGAACAACCGTGTTTCTTCAGGAAAGGCAGCAGACGTTTATTCAAACACTCTTTCACATAAATATCTTGGTTGACAGTCCCGGAAGCTATGAAAATGCTGCATTTCAAGCCACAGATACAGATGGCTTGCCAAACCAGATATTACTTCGCGAACTTTGACAGTTTCATGTGCTTGAAAATATCTGCTACCTTTCCCCTTCCTTTGCCGTATAAAACTCCTGTCCCGGAAGCTGCTTGTAGTCGGCTTTGACGTAGGTTTCGTCGTCCATTACCACGCAGTCAAACTTCGTCAGCATCGTCGTGTACAGCCTCCGGGATCGCTCTTTGGCCGTCGTATTTTGTTTATCATCGCGATTTGGAGTCACTACCTTCTTGTAAGTCGATAGTCCGGCTCGTTTTTTGGCTCGATGCACGGTTGTAGACGATACACGATACACACAGCTTATTTGCGGCATCTCGGAGAAAGAGGTGAGGGTTTCGCTTGAAACTACCGGCAACTCTCTTTGTCGTCTCAGCGGCTTCCGGTTTTCGATTTCCCCCCGATCCAGACAGTCGAAAAACGTTCCCCAAACACTTTTATTACATTTTTAACGGTTGATTTGGCAACTTTTAGCTATTTTGCCTACTTTGCGTGCAAGTAGCTCGGATTTTCGCGATGCGCGAGCAAAATTTTGATACGCTGCTCTTCTTCCTTGGAAGGCATTTTGACAACTGAAGAGTGAATTCCAAAATCAAAATAGGAACAACATTCTACACACACACACACACACACACACACTTTAAAAATGAGGGGTGTTCAGGTTTTTTAAATGCAAAATTTAAAGAAAAACGTCAAGTTGATATTGACCAAATTTTGACCGTTTCACCCTTTTGAATTGTTTCAACTACAAGCTTTTTTTGGAATCCAATTTTTTAATGTTTAATGTTCTTAGTGAAATATAAATCACAAAGGTAAGAAATTGAAATTAAAATTTCTAGCTTTCAAAGTTCTTAAATTTTAAATTTTTGAGGACCACAACATCGAAAGATTTTAGCTTTAAAGTTTGGAAAGTTTATCGTTGATAAAAAACTTTTAACTTTTTTTTCCTAGTTTACATACGCAACTCAATAATGCTCAATAAAGCTGCTAGAGAAATACTAATTACATTTTGTTCGGGAGGAACATGAAAATCCAGTTTTTCACAAATAACTTTGGTCCCCTTCGGTCGATTTCTTTTGAAAACGGTTTCTCTTGAAGCTTAAACTATGACAAAAATATCATCAGCAGACTGCATTTCGACTCGACTAATGATAAAAAATTATTAGACTTCAAAAAATGAGGTAACTTTTTTCAGGGTGATATTCATCACTGTTAACTAATGCTGCGTCAAAATGTTTGAAGCAGTGTCTCCTATTAATATCAATGAATATCACCCTTAAAAAAGATAACTATTTTGTGATGTTCAATAACTTTTTTATCTTAACTCGAATCAAAATTCAATCTCAGGAAAAACATAGTTTAGGCTTTAAGAAAAACCATTTTCAAAAGAAATCGGCCGAGATCCCCTGACCGAGGTTATTTGTGAAAAACTGGATTTTCATGTTCCTCACGAACAGAATGTCTCAAAATTCTATACAAACTTTAGGCTCGTTGAGCGACCCCTTTCCGTGATCCGATATTGCCAAAATTTTGCATGAGAACTTGTATAGCCTAGGATCAATTTTAGCCTGCAGCGCATAACATTTCGGTAGTTTGATAATTCTCATACAAATTTGGGGCAGTCTAGTGATGATACATTTGCACCTTTTTCGTCTAAGTTGAAAATATTCCAAAAAATGAGGCAAAGTAGTTTTTTCATAAATGATATCATATTTATAATAACGGCAATCATGTTTAAGCAATAAAAATTCTTGTTTTTAATAAAATTTTTTCAACCCCAATCAAAAACCGAAGAAGAATTTCATTTAAGTTTATCTGCTTGTACAATAAACTGTTGACCACAAAAAAACCACGGAGGCCAAAAGTACGATCTGCAAATTTTGCAAAAGTGCAAATGATTTATATGGTCCATCGAAGTAAATCTGAAAAGAATGTTTTTACTTTTTAAGTAATGCACTGGAAAAATAGGCTCCACTTGATTTCATGCAAAAATGGGCTATTCGAATGATCGAACTTCTACTCCACTGCAATTGTTTTTTCGCTCCAGTGTTGGGGTTTTGATTACATTTTTCAGTTAGGCTTTTTCAATACTGCTACCGATTCCACCTTTCGATTTAATTTGTAATGAAAATAGGATATTCCTAAGTTTTAATGTCGTAGTTTTGACCCATTTTTTCTATTTTGATGATATAAAAAGCGATAAATTTGTTAGTTTCATTAAAAAAAAGTCACTGGTTTGTAGACTTCAAACAACGGTTCCAACAACAAGAATTCACTTAGAATAAAATTATTGCTCTTTTGTAAGATCGAATGCAAGAAATATTTTTGATGTTATAAATTGAGATTCCTATCAAAACTTTCAGAAAATTTATTAAAAATAAGCCATCAATATTTTTGGCAACAGTAAAGGTGCTTTCTGAGTTTCTTATTTAACTATTTGTAGAGCACAGCAAAATCTAAAGACATTTGAATTTAAGAAGAGAAAATTTCCTCGAGAAAAAATATACTGTAAATTAATAATTGAGATTAGAAATTTAAAAAATAAAGCCGGCATAAGTTTAAAATAATGTATTTTGTACATGTACCTTCATTTAACCATAGTTTACAATCGCAACTCTAGGAATTCAAGAATTGCACTTTGTTTGAAAAATTTAACTTAATGTGACTGGTAAATCATTTTTCTTCACTTTAAAATGTTTCCCACATGAAAAAATAATAATTGAAATATTTAGTCTAATAGTTCAATCATTCGAGTACAGTATGAAGTTTGTAATGCCATATTTTCAAAGTAATATTAAATTCTCAATTTTTTTTAAAAATTTTTTTTCCAAAAATGTAAGTAATAGGTTCAACTGATCCCTAGTCAAAAAAAAATAAAAGTTCTTTATGCTTTTATTTTAAAATTCAAAAATTGATTATTTAAGTATGCAATGACTTGAGGGTAGAAGACAAACTTTTGGAATTCTTCTGTCGGACTCTTATAAACTGAAACATGAAAGAAATTATGGACAAAAATCGCCAATTGACTTCTTATCTTGAGATTTTGCATGATTTTTCCAAGGCTTAGGGAACAAAGGAGCAACTCACCTTTAACTTTCAAAATACCACAATTTTCTCGTCCCTTGAAACTGCTTATAGTTCTTCTACGTATGCATAAATCGTTCTAACCTTTGGAGCATATAAACTTAAATTACACGCTGTCAGAAAATGCAAAAGACGACAATCTTCAATTTTTTTCAAAAAAAGATATGATGAAAATAAAAAAGGGAGTTTCCCCATTCTCTCCTTCTGATTTAAACCAGATCCTCAATTCTATACCAAGGTGATACACAACAGGACAACAAAATACATCGTTGTTCGAACTATCCAAAAGACTTTTTGGGAAAAAAGTAAGTAAATTTCGAAATAAAATATGTGTCATAATGTAGTGACCCCTATTTCAGTAACACTAATGTCTGAGCCAAAAATAAGGACATACCTCAAGGTTATTTGAATGAATTAAAAGAAGGAGGAAAATAAGATGCCATTTCATATTTTGAAGGAACAACAATCAACAGTAAATTCAAAAATTACACAAATGCTTATTCCAAATTATCTTCACGATGTTTTCTTCTTTCTATGAAGAAATAAGCATCAAATTATGCATGAAAATCGGATGAGCCCTGTGAAAGTTATGCGTGTACACACAAGTTCGCAAATTATTTTTTTAGATTTTTTTTCTAGATGATTTTTATTTAACTTCATTTTGTTCTATGAAGACATGAACAAATTTCACATATCTTCGAGGTGCTAAGAATAATATATAACTTTAAGTAAGTTATTTTCTATCAGCACTAGATTTTATGAGCACTTTTAAAAATAAGAAAAAAAAAATCAAAAAAGATTTTTGTGCACACTTTTGAGAAACTGTAGAACATTACAAAGATTTTAAAACTAGAGGTTCTGATATTTTTATGTTGATAGTTTAACTGATTTCCGATCTGAATCTGAAACTCAGGATGCTTTCTTTTATTTCTTTTATTTTCGCATTCAGAAAATGTTGAAAAATTGATTAACTGCATGGTTAATCGTGGCGTTGAATTTTTTGCTGTTTCCATCGACTTTAATCGGCTTAAATAATAACAAAATAGCTTGCCAGGTTATCCCAACGTTTCGAGCTAATTTTGGTGTTTTGCTTCTTCTCAGTGGACCTTAAAATTAAATTTATTAATTGTATTATTTTCCATTTAACAAGAACTAATTCTCTTACTTTATCAAACGATCGTCGAGCTGTTATTCACTATATGTTGTGTTTTTTTTTTTGAAGCCATGTTTACATTTTGGAAATATTTACATATGCATTTCGAAATTCATGGATCAAATTTGAAAAAAAAAAAATCAAAACTTAATTGAAATCAGAATTCCAAAACAGGTAAAGATTTATCATTATTAAGAAGTTTGAATTCTCTATAAAAAGCACGAAAATAAAGAATCAATTATCTGTTTAAATAATCAGTTTAGTTCCAGTGCTGTTTGGAGTGGAGTGAAACGACCAGCAAAAATAAAGTTTTTTATCTTAAATTTATTCATCCATTTTTCTTTCATAGCTCTTTCAGCAGATAAAAGCCCATTTCGATGACATTTTATAAAAATTGTAATATCTAGAGCACCAATCAGTCATTTTTTAGCATAACATATCTTGACACAGATATTAGGACTCACTACAGTTTGCCAATTATGGCTTAACTTTTTCAGCTGACATATCGTTTAGTTCACCATGTGCTTTAAAAGGCAGAGGGCATTTAATTGTCCAAGCTACTCTAGAAAAAATTTAAATTTTTAAATTACAATGAGCAGCTGAGGATAAAAGATTGAACCTCTAAACGAACAATAAAATTCATATTACGTAATCTTTTCCAGAGTGCCTTTTGTCAGCGAATGACACTTTAAGGGCGCTTCTCTCCAGTCAAATCTCCTCCTCTAATTGAGAGCCAGGCCAGGCTCACGAAGGGCCCTTAATATCCTGCCATTCGAGGCAGATGGCCCTCATCTTGGTGTGCTTATTATTTATTGTAATGCGTTCAAAACTAATGATAAATAGACCACTCCTTTGCCAGGCAGCTTCACATCCCGGAGGAATCATATCGGTCGTTCGAGGCCGGTTTCTGGAAGAAAATTTTCACACCCCAGAGAAGGAAGCTTACCGAAACCAGGCAGCCGCTGTCCTGTGGCATGGCAAACAAACCGATGGAGAAAAAACGGCATCGAAAATAGCAAGAACGGGCGTGGGAGTGTTGCTTTTGATGATGGTGCGCGTTTAAATTTAATGCAACGCGATTATTGCACCATTTCTTGGGGCTGCGACAGGCCGAACCGGAAAAAGGCGAACACTCGGCTCGCTATGATTCTGGTTTGGTTGGCTCCTCCGGAATGGAAAAATACTCCTCCCCTGGCTTGGGTGAAGGATCTTAAAGAGGGTGGAACTGCAAGAGGAAGTCAGAAACAGAAAGAGACACAGAAAGAGAGAGGGAAAACGAAGAAGGCTCTAGGTATATCGCCAAAAAGCACACCATAACCAGAATATCCCTTTTGACACAAAGCACATTAAAGAGAAGTGCTCTCCAGGGGGCGGAACTGCTAGCAGTTTAATTTAGTGGTTTTTTTGCACCTTGCCTTACTACTCTCCCGGTAAAGTTTTTGTTTCGGCAAATATCGCAGTGAATTAGTGCAGCAGCGCTGTTTTCAGCTGAAATATTCAGCGAGACAAGTGTATGGGCTAAGTTTGAGTTTACTATAAAAAAGATAAAACGGAAATGAGTCTTTGTATTTAGACAAAATTTTAGTTCCAGGCATCCTGTTTGCCGCTATTGGGAGTAAGGACGAGTAATAATTTAAAACTTTTTACTTATTTTTTTATTCATATACCATGGAAATTTGTTAAGAACAAAAAAAAGCATAATATTTTTTTATAAGGTAATGTAAAGCTTGTCCGAATAAAATCTTGAATTTCCTTTGATCAAGCCAATAAAATGACTCGATTTATAGATACTTGAAGTTGATAAAGAAATAATTTTACAATTCAAATACAATGGGGTACAGAGCCTTAGGAAGAATCGCCTTAGGGGGATGTTTTTGGTAACGCTGATGCTACAGATACTGTCTCGGCTTTCCCGGTCATTGATATGGAAAATCATCAACATAATCCTTGGACTTTTGATTTAGATGTATTTTAAGCAATAATTAAAAGTGTGTTAAAAGTTGGTAACCTTTTTTTTTAAATTCTTTTAATAAAACTGAATTTTCAAAAAGATACATTTTTAATCAAATTTCTAAAGGGTAGAAAATATTACTCCGGGGGGCGGGGTGTAAGAAAACTTGGCGTAATAAAAAAAAGGGCGGTAACGAAAGTTGTGAAAATATGTAACAGGAGGGGAGGGGGTTTATTTTTTTTTTTAATTTCGCTTGACATCAATAATGGGCGGCCCATTATATGATTATTCATTTTCAAATTCAAATTCAAAATTTTTAGCATTATAACTTTACTTCGTCCTAGAATCTTTAAAATGGTAAGCTGAATTTGTATAATGAAGAAATAAGACTATGATCATTTAGTATCCGGGCAGTTTCAAAGCTCTGTATTTTAAAAGCTATTCATTTGATCGATAAACTTTCTATGGAGGAAATGAAGGTGTTAATATGACATTTAATGTTAAAATATATAAAAAAATATTTATCAATGATTTCAAGAAATACTCAAACTTTTTCATAAAATCTCTTTTTTATCTTTGCACACTTTATTCAGTCATGTATTGATTTATATTTTTACCACAGAAGCAAAACCTTTGCAAAATCATGATATTTTACACAAACTCACCTGGAAAAAGCAATTGGAATCTGGTTTGAACCTTTTCATGAGTAGGCATCTCGAAGAATTAGATTTCTTCAATCCGGTTTTAACATAAATTTTGTTGTCCATCAGAACACATCTGTTATATTGCGTAAAAACCGGATGCACAGATTGCGATCTTTGGAACTGATCATTATTAGTTATTTACTTGGTGTCTACTAGTCAGGCAACAATTTTTGCCTGCCGGAAATTGATTTTTTGCATAATTTAAGGGGTCTGCATTCAGCTATCCCCAATAACCGTAGACTTTTTAATATATTTAAGATCGAGGGTTGAACTCCGATGGTTGGTTTGAACTTCGTGTGGATCCTAGAGTGGCTCCTTATACTTCTTAACCATTTGGTTCGAAAATAAATCAGAAAAAAAACAACAGTTCATGAGCTTTCAAGTTAACAATGAAGAATTTTTGAGGCGCAAAATGCGTAAAAGGAGCAAATTTGTGCAAAATGATTTTTACCATGTCTTTTTGCATCGTAAATATCTCGAACTTAACTTAAAATCTATCAAAAATAGGCAAGATAGTCCTTTTCATAACCAACACAATGCTACTAAAGTTTCGCATATCCAAGCTCTATTAAGGCAGCTATCACCGAAATAAAGTGCCCGGATACTAAATGATCATAGCCTTAAGTCAGTGGTCGGCAACCTTTTGAGTCAGAAGAGCTAAAAACTTCAAATTTTCAAAATTTGAGAGTTAGAAAGAGCCACATTGAAGATTTAATGGTTTGTTAAAAAAAAAAAAAACAAAATATATTAATGATCAGTGTACCTAAGTTTTACGAAAATTCCTTTAAAATCATGAAGAGTTTATTCTTACTCTTGGATATTTTTTAAATCTGTTTCTGATTATCATGGATTCTCTTAAGAATCGTTAATTGTTTTAATATAGTGTGATTTAATATCAATTTTAATGCGATAGCAAATATCGGGTGGAGAAAATTTAAAATCCATATCAAGCTTAGATGAACACTTTACATGAAGTGAAGTGAAGTTAAAGTGAAAAAGCTTAACATACATATTAACATAGGCTTACCAGATACTTAAAAAATAAAGCGGGACATCGCTGAAAAAAGCGGGACATTTTGAAAACTTTTAAAAACCAAATTTTTATGACCTTTTTCATACATATGCATATGTTCCTTCAGCTAAAATAGTGCATAGAAAGTAATAAAATATGGATAATTTGTTTTAAAATTTTCATTCTCAAGAAAACAGACATTTTTGTAAACTGTGAACACTTCAGTCGAAAATGTTGTAGTTCAAGGCAATTTAAATCCCAAATTTGAAGAAAGTTTTTATATTTTTAAACAGCCGTTTTTGATCATCTATTGATTATTTAATTTAACTAATCCATCCATTGATAGATTTAAAATTGTTTTTGTTTTTCGCTCAGTAGTCCTGTTTTATTTTATCCGGAATTCCATTTTCCTTAAGGTATTCATTCAAAGGATTCTGCAAGGATTCCGGAGAAAAATATTGAGCCATCATGATTAGAAAAAAACTTAAAATTTTATCTTCATTAAAAAATAGTATTTACATCGCTAGAACGTGTTTAAAGAACGCTTAACTGAACCCAATTTTTATGGTGATGCAAAGATAAGCTTGAAAAATTGCCGGGCTTGTCCGAACTTATCCGGATATTTGACACAAAATTTAAGAAAAGTTCGCAGGATTTTTCACAGATTTTTCCACTTTATTTTCCAAATTGAACAAATAAATAAAATTGAGCTATTATATATTTTTTATTTTGGCGTCCAGAAACGATTTTTTGAGCAAGTTTTATCTAAATAATCATGAACAGTTTTTCGGGAGCCTAAAATAAGATTTAAAATGAGCTGTTATGTTTTGATGTGAAAATATATTTGAACTATATATTTTTAGAATTTTTCAGAACAATGCCGTGATTTTGACCATACTTTCTCGGATATTGCCTGGATTTTGGTTTGCCAATTTTGAAAACAGATGCCCGGTTTAAAGATTAAATTGCCCAGATTCACCCGGTCCGGATATGTCTAGAAAATATTCTGGCAAATTTCAAATGCTAAACAAAACAAGTTATTAAATTTTAAAAAAATGCTGTTTATTTTGAGAAAAGGAAACACAAAAAAAACATTATATTTGAGTGATTTTATGTTTTGAACTATTGAATATAAATTGAGGCTAAATTAAGGTTTTTCCAGTGTAAGACAGTGAAACTTCATAAAAATGTTACCTATTTAATTTTTACAGCCTTATCGGTGAATGTCATGTTCCTTAAGTAAAAAAGTATCTAGTTCTGAATTCCTAATCTAATCTATCCGTCTATAATTTTCATTACTTTCATTTGAAATTCTTCCTGTTAGAATATATAATTCACCAAAATGCCATTAATCATTAAATTAGAATCATAAACCAGCGGTGATATGAAATTAAAAAATAAAATAAATAAACCAGCTGTGATAATCTGTTAACACAGTTCTGAAAATCATTAATGTATAAAAAAGATTAGAAAACAATCACAGGAGTAGAAAATGATCGAGGAGAGATTTTATAAGAAGCGTTTTCATTAAGCACGGACCAACTATTTTGAAGGGAAGAATAGGAGAAAGTTGAGTCTACCACAAAAGTTTTCTCAGGTAAAAGCGGGACATTTTGAGAGAAAAGCGGGACGGCGGGACATTTTCTAAAAAAGCGGGACATGTCCCGCTTTTGCGGGACGGATGGCAACCCCTATATTAACATAATTTATAAATTTTTCGGCAAAGAAAAGCTTACCATAACAAATAACAAAGCAAAGGGAATAAATTTTCATAAAATTTTCAAGCTTTTCCATGACAATTCCCCAGAATTAGTTTATCCTTTTTAAATCCAGAAGAGTGAGGATAAATTCAACTGAATTTAATGTAGCCAAAAATTTAAATCTTGTTCCTGAAAACTTGTTACATATCATTACAAACTTAAAATTGTCGAAATTCATGACATTAAGTGAACGACTGTTCACAATTTTATGCATCTTTAAAATTCAAAAATCTCATTTTATGTCACATGTGATATCTTCAGCATTGTGTGTCCAATTAAATTAGGAATGAAATTTAATAGCCTTGATGAATAATCTACATTGTAGATTATTCATAAGGGCTTACTGAAGCTTACATTACTGGAAAAAAATCGGTAGTTTCACCAGTATAAATCTGTAATAATGTGACTTGAACCCTTTATTTAGATTCGTGACAAATAATAAAGAAACAATACAATTTAACTGTCAAGATTAGTTATTTTAAAAGTTTCGAAACCAAAATGAATAACAATAAATCAGCGGGTAGTTCTTAGTCCATAACGAAAAAAATAATTCCGTTACTGAAACTTCGCTCAAAATTTGTGTGCTTTCGGTAAATTTGGTTGCAGGCATCACACTTGAAATTTTCAATGTGTTGAAAGGATCAGAGGTTTACTTTTTTTAAATACATCCAATTCATTTATTAAAACAACTGGTACATTAAGTTATCGATTACAAGTATTTAACCTGTGATTGAGTTTTTGAATATATTTTAAGAAATGAAATTCTTATTCATTGTCAACTCTGATTCGAGTTAAAAAAGCTGTCCAGCTCTAATTTGTAAATCTCAATTCTTAGTTTTAGAATTTTGTTTTTGAATTTTATGCATCTTTTCACTTGCTTAAACGTTATTTATTGAATAAACTATCCAGATTTTATACTGTACGTATCCAGGCCGGGGAAATCCAGGCATTGGGTTTCTAAATTTTAAACTCAAAATCAGGTAAAAGCCGGGTAAATCTAGACAAAATCCAGGTATTTTGCATCAAAGGCACGAGAAAAGTTGCAAAAAACACACGAAAAATGATAAACTTTGATTTTTCCCATCCAGCTGAACTATTTTGTTTGATTCACTAAAAAACATACACACGTTTTAAAAATAAAAACCTAAATTGATTCAAGTTTTTGTTGTTAAAAAAACCAGTTATTCTTTGCAATTACGGTTTAAGATAAATTTAATCTTGGTATCTATGCCTATGCAGTGGAAAGCAAAAAATTGTAGAATTAGGCTTCAAAAAATGCAATTTTGCCATTCAGCCCCTTGTTCGTACAGCTTGTTTGTACAGCGGATGCAATTTTGAAATTCTCTTCTGGACCTACATATGTAAATTTGTGTGCCAGATCACAAGACGCAATTATCGCTTTAGCACGATTTCCTAAATATTTTATTCAAAAATATATATATATATTTATTGCGCAGGGAGCTAAAGAGCCGCAGGTTAACATCAGAAGAGCCGCATGCGGCTCGCGAGCCGCAGGTTGCCGACCTATGCCTTAAGTAACTCAAAATCCCAGCTGATTTCATCGATGGTCAGAGGCCATTCAAATATTACAGAACACAATTTTCGATCATTTGCAACACCTTCCCCCTTTCCTCACCACTACGTTACACATTTGGGTAAGATTTTCTATCCAAAATCCTTTGAAAAGGCTTTGTATTTGCTCAAGGATATGGTTGCTTAAGGCTTTTAATTTGCTTTAAATTTCTTTGAAAAAAAAAACTTATTCTACAGTGAGCGGAATAAGAAGAGCACCACTATGTGTTTTGCTTGTTAAAATAAGAATGATTGAAAATAACGAAAATTTTCTTCCACAGTTTGTGCTGAACTGCTTAACGAATAAATCAAGCATAAGTTTACTTTTTTTGGACGTAGCAATTGGCGTTGAAGACCAAAAATGTGAAAAAGGGGTGCGAAATAGGAATAGCACCACTTGAGTTTTTCAACAAAAACAAGATTATTTTTAAAAATTTACTGTGTTAAAGTGAATAATAATGCTTCTATGAATTATTTGAATAGATTACTGCATTTAAAGGAGTTTTCCAGAATTCCAAAGGTTTTCAATGGTTTTAAAAGGGGGATTTAAAAGATACTCCTCTAGCGTTAAGGGGGGGTAGGGTCTAACGGGTAAAAAAACACCATTTTCACGATTTTTCTAGAGCTATCGTTCAAACAATTGTATTCAAATTTTTTGCATTATACAAAGCATTGTTAAAAGATTATTTAGTAATTTTTTCGTAGAAAAATATTGAAAAATGAGCCGGTGACGGAGCACTTTCGAGGATGCCTTTTAGAAAACAGGATTTGCGGTGGACACTGTATCTCAGCACAGGATCATCTGAAGTCAAAAAATCAGAACAAAATATTTTAATAGATATTTTTCTGGACCCCAACGTTTCTATTTAACTTAAAAAAAATTTTATCAAACTTTTGTGGCTGTTTGAAGTAAAAACTACGATTTTTCACGAAAAAATCCGCCATTTTTTATCTGTAAAAGCTCCCCAAAGTAAAAAAAAAAAGAAAAACGTTGGGGTCTGGTATTTTATATGTAGAAAATATGTTCCAAATTTGAAAAGAATCGGATAAGTAGTTTTCAAATGACGATGTCCACGGACTTTTAAAATGTGCTTTCGAGAAAAACGCGTTTGAAGTTTCTGCTCTTGCTTTCTTGCAGTATTAAATAGGAGGAGATAAAGGCCTATAATTTCTACAATTTTGCTTCAATTGACTTGAAAATTTGACATAACAGTCTTGAAAGGTTCTACAATAAGAAAATAAAAAAAAAGTTTTTTTTAAAGTGTTAGACCCTACCCCTCCCTTAAGGAATTTGATATACATATGAGCTGCAATTCTTTTTAAAACTACACTGAGGTTTTTTTTTACGCGGTATTTCGTCCCGCGTAAAAAAAAAACCGCGTAAAAAAAACCGCGTTAATTCGGAAATCCGTGTAAAAAAAACCGCGTTAATTCGAAAATCCGCGTAAAAAAAACCGCGTTAATTCGAAAATCCGCGTAAAAAAAAACCTCGTTAATTCGAAAATCCGCGTAAAAAAAACCTCGTACTTCGAAAATCTGCGTAAAAAAAACCCCGAAATTCTAAAATCCACGTAAAAAATCCATTTTAATTAAAAAATTCACGCAAAAAAGCACGTTACTAAAAAACGCGTAGGAACCATGATTATTTAAAAATTTTGCGTACAATGAAAGTTTATTTTTAAGATAAAAAACAAAATCAATTAGATTAATAGAATAGTAGAATATAGTGAGGCTTATTTGACAGTGTGGAATTCAGATCGTCTCATGTCTCAGGTCTTATGTTCCATGTCTCAGGTCTCATGTCTCATGTCTCAGGTCTCATGTCTCATGTCTCATGTCTCATGTCTCATGTCTCATGTCTCATGTCTCATGTCTCATGTCTCATGTCTCATGTCTCAGGTCTCTTGTCTCATGTTTCAGGTCTCATGTCTCAGGTCTCATATCTACGGTCTCATGTCTCATGTCTCATGTCTCAAGTCTCATGTCTCATGTCTCATGTCTCAGGTCTCATGTCTCAGGTCTCAGGTCTCATGTCTCATGTCTTAGGTCTCATGTCTCAGGTCTCATGTCTCAGGTCTCATGTCTCATGTCTCAGGTCTTATGTCTCATGTCTCAGATCTCAGGTCTTATGTCTCATGTCTCATGTCTCAAGTCTCATGTCTCAGGTCTCATGTCTCAGGTCTCATGTCTCATGTCTCAAGTCTCAGGTCTCAAGTCTCAGGTCTCAGGTCTCATGTCGCATGTCTCGTGTCTCAGATCTCGAGTCTCATATTTCAGGTCTCAAATCTCAGGTCTTATGCCTCAGGTCTCAGATCTCAAGTCTCAGGTCTCAGGTCTCATGTATCCCGTTCTTAGTCTCAGAGCTAAGATTTTCCTAACTACAAAAAGATTCTAAGTGTTTTCCTTTGAAAAAGTCTTAGAATATTTTCTCTCAAAAACCGCGTTAATTCGAAAATCCGCGTAAAAAAAAACCGCGTTAATTCGAAAATCCGCGTAAAAAAAACCGCGTTAATTCGAAAATCCGCGTAAAAAAAGCCGCGTAAAAAAAAACCGTGTAAAAAAAAACCGCGTAAAAAAAAACCTCAGTGTACTTATTTTCTTCATTAAAATGACGTGAAATGATGATACAAACATTCGGGATTAATTTTAAATAAAAAAAAGTAGGTTGCAAATCAAAGACTTTGATTTTGTTCAGTAAACCACACTTTTTCCAGTTTCAAGTCGTAGATGGCAGCACTATATTGCAGTTAAAACCAAATTTTGTCTCAATATTGATTTTCCAGGCTTAAAATTCCTCCTCATCTCAACTTGTGATTCAATTGCAAATCATGCCAATAATTCTGCTAGCCGCCTGGTTCATCAAGCTCCATCGCAAAGTAACTTTATTCTGATAATCGATCCGAAAAATTCACTTTTAGTGACCTTGATGCAATTCTAACTTTTTTTGGATTTAGTGATCTTAGAATTTCCAAAGCGTTCACACGGTACATGTATTTATTTCTTGGCCAAAATCATCCAGCACTCCCTAATTAATCCCGGATATTCGAAAATGAGCATGAATTTGGTTAAATGGCAAGATAGTGCTGCCATCTATGACTAAAAACAAGAGAAATAGTGTTTGCCTACTTAAAAAAAATTAGTATTTTTGAATTACAACCTGCATTTTGGATTAAAACTCAGCTTTAAATCTAAGTTTCATCATTTTGCATCATATTTATGAATGTTAATGAAGAAATCAAGCAGTTTGGTAAAGTTTTATCGCTCAAATATTAAATTCCTAAACGCTAGAAAAGCATCTCTTAAAACCCCCTTTTGATACCTTTGAAAACCTTTGGAATTCTGGAAAACTCCTTTAAATGCAGTTATCTATTCTAATAATTCGTAGAAGCAACAAACTGTGGAAGAAAATTTTTTCAATTTTCAATCATTCTTATTTTAACAATCAAAACACATAGTGGTGCTATTCATATTTCGCTAACTGTATGCTCATATTAAAAAAAAATACCAAACTCAACAACAAAATATTAGAACAAATTCAAACATTTCACCTATCTTCGATACTTGATTAATTTTCAAAAAGAAAAAGTGAGAGCTGAAACTTTTGTGGTGCAAACTTGATTATTGCAAACTTGATTCAAGTTGAAGATTCAGTTCGGTGATTGACTTTTGAAAATAAACAGCAATATTTTTAAAATTCAACAATACATCGAGGACATATGACATTCTGCGCATATTTTTTTATCGTTAAGATTACACGTGCCTTTATCTGCAATATTTAAAAAATCAGTTCACTAAATAAAATTCTGAGGATGATTTTTTAAATATAAAAATCAAGTATTTTTTATAAACTACACCTTCCAAATTTAATTTAATTCTTGTTAGTTTTTGTGATTCTCATCTGAGTTGTGCATACAAACTGACTTGGGCTGAATATTTGAAATTTTGTAGTTGAATTAACAATCAATATTTTAAATCTGCCATCACTTGCAATTCGAATTCCTCATCGAAATAATCATCTTGATTCATTTTTCTTAATTGCATAACTCATTTATGAGCCAATCAAAATCTATATTTTGAGTATTAATTTTGAACCTGGATTCAAGTTCAAATAGATATAAGATATGTTTTCGAATTTCAATATTGTTTCTAAATTTATTTTCTGGTTCAGAATTTAAAAAATTAGGAAAATAGTGAAATTCATTTCCAAAATTGACTCAGTTATGATCAAGCATTCCAAATTGTCTGGATTTTGCTGGGGTTTGCAATGAAATTTTCGAGACAAGTCTGGTTCACCCCGAATGCCTGGATGTGGAAGAAAACTGCTTGGATTTTTCCTGGTTTTATTAAAATTATTTGGTAATTTGTACCCATATCTTAAATTCATTTAGGAGTTTTACGTCGAAACAAGTTTTTCTTTTAGTTTTATTAATAAAAATAAATCATTTTGAAAGCTGCAATTTGCTTCGACAAATAAATTTAATTTCAATTTTTTTTTCTCAAATTTTGTTTTATTTCTTTTAGATTATGGCCTGAAATTTGGTCTAATTTGCTCGGATAATATTCGGTTTTTGTAATATTTAATTTTAATCAAATAGTTAACAAGGTTTTAAAAAAAATTCACGGAATTTTTCTGCCTGACGACTTGCAAAAATAGTTCTGGAAAGCTAAAATTACGAAGTTCCTGGTTTCAATCTGATTTCATTTATAAAACTATTTATTTTGATTCAACTTGTGAAACTGAATTAAAATTAAAATCTGATGATTTTGAGTTATCAATTCAAGATCGCCATTTTGAAGCTTTATGTTTGGTTTGAACTCTGCAAAAAATGTATAATCGTTTTCGATTTATATTTTTCGGTACGAAATTAAAATACTGTTTCAAACATCTTTGGGCTACTAATCTTTTAGCTGTCCTCAAAAAATTTTTGTCGCGTTTTCCCTCAACAACCATCTCTCGATATTAAAAACTTCGAATCTTAATAAGAAACAAAAATACAGGATGGTTTCTTATATTATTTCTTTCATAATTGAAAATAATCATCATCCAAATATCGAAAACGATAAATCAATTTTGTATGAATTGCTATTCCAAATTTTAATTGGAAATTCAATACAATTTTTCATTTCCAATTTCTAATGATGAATCGAACTGAAAACCATGCACTTGAAATGGGATACAGCATAAAAAAAATATGTAAACAGAAGTACCGTAAACTGGGAGAATTTTGATCACCGGGGTAACTTTGATCAACATGAAATTTTTGCAGATAATCATCATTGACTAAGTAAAAATTTAAAATATCTGAAAACTGTTTACTACGTTTGAAAGCCTGTAAATTGAGTTACAATTAACCTAAATTTGGTTTTTATTAGATGATTTTTGATACTTCTTAAAATGTAACTTCAAAATCTCTCAAAATCTGGGTTTTCGAAGGCTAACAAACAATCATCACTCCTGATAAAATTTAAACATTTAGGAGCAAATGGATTGTTTTATGTGAAAGTTCAACTTTTTTCTTGGTTGAGATTTACTTTAAGTGTTACTTTTATGGTCATTTGGTGATCATTTTTGGATATTGAAAAAAAAAAAAACGGTGATTTTCAATGGGAAATCCCGTTTAGTACAAATGCCTTAAACCCTATCAAACGGTTAAATTTGAAGAAAAAAAAGAACATGGGAACAGTGTGAAGACCTAGGGAATTGAAAGAAGACAAGATTTCAACTGTTTTTGAGACCAAAAGAAAATGAGAAATGTTTATAATTTTTACCCCTAGATATATGCAGTAACATTGTCCATCTTTTGATTAAAAATGTTTTTGAAAAAAAAAACCTTGAAAAAATCAGTTTAATGCTAACAAAAACTACTGTTATTAATTTTATGCCATCTGTGCTAAATGGCACCATAACAATAATTTTGAAGATGTTAAGGTACGTCAAAACTATAGTGATCAAAGTTACCTCGAAACTTGAAATCTGGTTTTGTAACAAACGATTAATTATATCCACCAATATCGTTCGAATTTACTGCAATCGATGATCACGTTTTTTACTCCTCACATCAATTAGTGTTTTAAAACTTTTAGGAATTACGATAACGCAACTCCTTCCAAAATACTTAAAAATGAATGAAAAAAGTGATCAAAGTTCCCCCAGTTTACGGTACATTTTTGATAGTTGTAAATCACCCAGGAAACATTTTTGTAACTATATTTTAATGCTGTTTTGATAATATGTTCCATGTACATTATAGAATGAACGTATGAAAGGTGAAAAAGAGCATTTACCTACCAAAGCGGAGGCAATGTTGCCACATTCATGAAACTCATTTCTTCCTAAATCGACGAAATATACACCAATTAGGCGCAATCCAAC
Organism: Uranotaenia lowii; assembly: GCF_029784155.1. Taxonomy (NCBI): domain Eukaryota; kingdom Metazoa; phylum Arthropoda; class Insecta; order Diptera; family Culicidae; genus Uranotaenia; species Uranotaenia lowii. Next base: position 91,344,677 of record NC_073692.1, read on the forward strand.
ACCTTATTCGTTCATATCGGAAGAATGCAAGAGAGCGTGAACTTTACAACTTGACAATATTTTCCAGTTCTCTCATTCATCAATAATACTCACTTGATTTTCGCACTTGAAGCCCGCGCTGGAGCAAAATCATTTCAAAATTTGCAAACATGGCGGACTTTCTATGATATCCGATTTAAACTATCTTCAGGCGACATTTCATACGATTTTTTCACTATACAGTTAGAACTGCGATTCGCCTCACCATTTCAAAGTGATCCAGAAATTATATTTAGCGGGAAACAGTTATTTTCATATTTCCCTTAAGCTTTAAGCATGTAATGCCTTAGACAAATATTTAAAACAACTAAAGGCAGTCATTTTGAATGAAATAATTATTACATTGTTCTTTAATATTGTAGAACCTGGGATTTTAACATCACTTTAACCATACTACTTCTATTTCTACAAATCTATGAAAAGAAATCACAACTAGAAAAGAAAACTTGAAATAAAACAAGTATATCTTGAAGAGTTTTTCACTTATATAAGTAAAGGGAGCCTCCTAGAGTGAATGATAAAAACTTCACACATTGTGATATTAAATTTTCAGTACAGTATAGAAACATCTATAAATACTTCAAAGTCCACCAATTTGCTTCATCAATCTATATTTCAGATATTTTGTTGTTGTCAGACAACTTGACTTCATCTAAGCTAGAAATTTCAACAGCCATTAGCCAAAAGCATGTAATTCGATCGCTTCGCTAGCGTTCGCTCCTTTCCCGAGCATTGTTTGTGAAGTAAATATTGATTCTCCATTTTAATTAAGCTGAGAAAAAATATGCGGGTCAGGCAATATCTTCATCGAGAGGATTTTCCCCGTCTCGATCCTACACGTTCTTGTTGCCTTTGGATGGAACAATGTGCAGAATTTATTACACAGTGCGCTCTTAACAGAAACAACAACGAGGGCTTCAGCAACAATCAATGATAGATAGACAGCTTCCAGCAGCAATATCCTCCTCCGCTCGCGATGGCCTTCTTCAGACGTTTGAGTGGAAATTTTCCTACCGATTAGACATGACTGGGGCGCACGGGTTGAAGTGGCTATCGTTTGCCATTTCTTGGTAGTACTGAATGGCGGGCAGTGTGTTACCTTTAATAATGGCAGCGTACTTCAATTCTTTTTGCAGTTTACATGAAAGGGGTATGAAAATATAATAACGTTGTTCAAACGAATGATTTCAATGAGGTTGAACTTAGCAAAGGCGTCCGCCCATCAGTTCAAACTTGTATATCAATCACGCTTCACTTGGTCCAACCACTTTGTTCGTTGCGCCCCTGCACGTCTTGTTCCTACCGGATTCGTAGCGAACACCTGTTTTTTTTAGGACAGTTGTCCGGCATTCTAGCAAAATGTTCTGTCAAGCGTATCCGGCCAGCCTTCACCACCTTCTGGATACTGGGTTCGCCGTAGAGTCGCATGAGCTCGAGATTCATCCTTCGCCTCCTCACTCCGTTCTTCTACACGCCGCTAAGGATGGCTCTTAACACTCGTCACTCGAATACTCCGAGTGTGCGGAGGTTCTTCTCGAGCAATATCCACGTTTCGTGCCCTTAGAGGACAAACGGTCTAATGAGCGTCGTGTACAGGTTGCACTTCGTGGGAGGGGATCTCACGGCTGGTGTCATTGTCTGCGGTCACCAGTTAGTCGAGATAGACAAGGTCTTTGACTATATCAAGCTCGTCGCCGTCGATCGGTGTTGGATTCGCAGGCCATCATATACTTCGTCATTGACGTATTAATCATCAGCCCAATCCTTCATGCTTCGCGTTTCAGTTCGTTCTTCACCGCCGCAGAAGACATATGCTTATCCGTATACAAACGATTCATTAATTGCTAGGGCAGATGTTCCATTGGTGTTCAAGAGAAAAAATCAGTTCACTGCCTTCGATAGCTAGACGATCAGCAGAGAAGAGCGATCGTAACAAGTGCATACAAGTTAAAACCAAATAAGCTGATTTATCACTTCAACAGAACAAATGATGTCAAATTAATATTCAATCATTTCAATCCTTGAGCGACCTCTTAAAGTTAACCAAATGAGTTGAAATTTAGCATAGGTTTTCCGGTAGGCCAAGTGAGGATTTAAGCCCCCATTCCGGAACAAACTTCTATAAACAAATATAGCAGACATGAATGAAATGAAAATCCTTTGACATGACGAAGAAATAGGGTTAGTGTTGACCTCGGCAACACTGCAAGCGTCGTTTTCGACGCGTCGCTGTTAAATGCAGTTCAGTGGCGGGCGGATCAACTGACGTTACTCTTGAACTGTCAGAGGATTGCCAGTCTCAATCCCTCTCTTCTTCACGTTAGCCGGACGGACCGGGTGGAAATTTGTTTTGAGAAAACACAAGTGGCTAAAAAACATAAAAGTATTTTATTAAAAATTGTGAACTTAAACTAAAGGTACGTTCGTAAAAGTACGGTTTGTAGTGCAGCAAAGTTGCTCAAGGTTAAGGTACAAAAAACTAAAACGAATCACAATTGTAATCCAACCTAACCTAACTTAGTTAAAGAAACACAAATTACAAACTAATAAAAATCTGGATAGATATTAGCTTAGCTTAGCTTAGCTTGATTAACTACTCACATCCACCTTAAACCGTAAAACCAGAAGTGAATGGTTGTAGAGAATGTCTGCATAGCTTGTTCCAAAAACATATCATGAAAACAATCACTTCGAGGTCCACGATCGCTGGCGTGGCTCAGTAGAACAAGTTCCACATTGCCAATGGTTGCTACTCCGTGATTGACCGACTCCATCAATTTTGATCAGAGGTCAAATGAATGGCGCTTGGGATAAGCAGCTCATTCACACTGCACAAAACTGATGCTCTCTCTTTGAACGTCAATAACGGCGCCGTAGTCAATAGATAGATTGGAAGAAAGAGAAAAGGATGAAAGATCTATTTTGCGCTTTAGGACCGAGGTTACCTCTGCATCCTAGCAAAACAATTTTTGTTGGGAGAGGGGTTGAAGGAATTGATTGGGATACACTTTTGACTAGTGTTACGATGCATCTTAAAAATTATTTTCCTAACTCCTATTAGCTCCTATTGAAAACTTTCAGTTCATTAAAAGGCTTGAGTATGTTAATATTAATAGTGACAAAAATTAACTGTGAAGGGACTCTAAAAATTCTTGCTTCTTATAGTTTCTTATTTCGAGTGAAAATTTTAATGCATATTTTCCATCAAAATTTATTATGCTTCCATTTCATAGTTTTTTCCCAACTTAAGCAATAAACGTTTAACTTTAATACAAAAAATACAAACTACTTAAAAAAGACTTTAAGTGTGGTTGAAACCCCCACAAAGTTTGTATCTAGATCATAGGGCATTTTCTTAACAGCTCTAATGATATAAAAAAAACAACAACAACAAAAAATTATGCAAATTGAAATGCACAAAGTTTGTATCTGGATCATAGGGCATTTTCTTAACAGCTCTAATGATATAAAAGAAACAACAACAACAAAAAATTATGCAAAATGAAATGTTTGCGATTATTCCGAATAAAAACCCTTTCAAAATAAAAACGCCTAAACGAAGACCACAGTTTTCGAATATATTACTCGTGCTATCAATATTTAAATTAACATGAAGTACTCACCCTGCTCAATTCCTGATTCCTACATTATTCAATTCATTACAAACATCCAACTTTTAGTTTCTTTTTTGTCTGTTATTCTGTATGTCTGATGACTATTTATAGCTTTCACTGTATTTGGTATTAAATAAATATTTGAAACTTTTTCTTTGAATACTTTTTTGAAGAATCAAATCTACGATTCTAAAAATGCATGGAAAATTGATCACACCATCAATTCTGGCGTATGATTCCCGAAAAGCATTAAAAACACCTTTTCCGTTACTTCCGGGGAGCTGTTGATCCTCCACAAACCTCACAAACCTTATCCCATTACATTATTACAGTTTTTTACGAACTTCATAAAGTTCATCTTCCAACTACTTATCATTCAACAAGCTCTTATAATTAATATTACAGTTAAATGATCAAACTGCTAAGACAAACTCAAAAAAAATTAGACCATTTTAAATTTGAAAATCAATAACCCAAACTTTGATTATGTTCATCATCGAAAAATGTGCCTTATTTTGTTAAAAATGTAACTATAGCTTTGTATTACATTCTATTTCGCCCGAAACTCTTTTTTGTTTAGTAAGCGATAATTATTTCAAGCTTTTAGAGACAAAGAATGGAATCCTTAGAAATCTTAAATTGGTACCGAAGAGCCGGATACAGATCAAGATATCACAAACTTTGACATTAATAACGTGAAATTAGTTATCCACGCGCTTGTTTCCATTGAGTTTCTTAAACCAATAATATACAACGAGAAGTTGATATTGAATTTAAAAAAAAAAATTGTTAAACACCTACCTTTCGACGATCTGAAAAACATATTAAACTCAATTTAATTGAAAAGACTAAATACATAGCAGCACTTTTCCTACACTTTTCAAATAACTAAAAAAAACCCATCGAATTCATAATGTTCAAAACTTGACAGCTTTTTTGTTACTCATGGTTTTTGAAAAGTAGGTTTGAATAGAAAATTAACTATATGTATGGTTTAAAACAGTGCATGGTTTATCAATCAAACAAAGATAAAAAAAAGCTTTTGCACAGTGTAAATTTAATTTAAAAAAATTTTTTTAAAAAAAATTACCACTTTCATCCCCCATAAGGTACATTTTCATTGTTGATTTTGATTTCAGTAGAAAATAGTTATTAATAAAAGCAATTCTATAAAAAAAAAACAAAATGCCCTTTCAACTGAAATGATTCACTGGTTCCATCACTAAAATTTAACAATATAACTAAGATGAAATCAAACAATTTATGAAGGAACAAATAAGTGCTTCAGATAATGTGCTGCTAAATAAACAATCAAAACCAATTTTTAAAGGATACGAGTTGCAATTGTTGGAACACTTTCGGCATTTCATGTAAATTTTCTCTTCCTTATCGGCTGATGTGGCTCCTGTTAACTCCGGCTCTAAAGATAATTCTCTCTTCCACCGATGAGACCTATTCCGACTCCTTAATTGGTCCAACGGCCATTTCTTCAAGTTAAAGATCCAATTTTCAGCTTAGTTTCTCATTTTGAGAGCTCTTGAAGTTTTTCGGTAAAAAAAACACACCCGTCAACGACGCCCATAGCCTACCAAGTCCAATAAAAATCTGGATAGATATTGTAGGGTAAAACTGTACAAAACGCACCAGCTAAGCATATTTGCTATTTATAGCGATACCAATCATTTAAGAACCAAATTGAGAGTTGACAACGATTCAAGGATGAAATCTACGTATTATCGAAAAGAAAAAATATGATGAAAACTCGATTTTGACTAGACTTTTGTAAAAAAACTAAAACAGCCAGAAAACAAACCGCGGGGTAGAACGCCAAAACTAGTGGACAGAACGCACCAAACAGGTGGTGGTAAGAAATAGAACGATGATTATACGGAATGTAATTATTGAAACACCAAATGTTTAATAACATGTTCATCGTAGTTTTGTAAACTACCATTTTTTGGCTAAAAATCATTTAGTATTGCTAAACTGATCGAAAATTTCGCTTTTCAAAATACACTTTTTAATATCCTTATATATAAAACGCCTTCAAGTAGGCAACGAAATTCAATTTTTTCGACTGATATAGTGATATCGCGGCAAACATGGCGGCCGATAATTTTTTCGAATCGAATATTGGTGCACCGTTTTAACTCGAACAAGGACGAAATTTGTTATAATTATGCAATGTTATCGTCATTTGGGAGTCAGCAAATAAAAAGAAAGGCATTTTGTTTTGATATTCGGGTTTTGTTAAAAGTTAACAGCATTCAAAATTTGAGCGTAAAACACGTGGTCTTGTGGGCATTCTGCCCCAATTTTCATATGTTTGATTTTGGATAAAATTTGTAGGAAGTTGATAAAATACAACAAAATATTTATAGTCTTCCGAAAAAGCACATGAGTGGTAAAACGGTAAGCTGTAGTTTGATCAGATTGCGCAAGCTGTTTGTTTTTATGAAAAATTACAAGTTTCACGCTGATTCCATTAATTCCTCTGTTTCTAAGAACTAAAGAAGATTTTGTGAACTTTTTATCTATTGAATGATGAAAAAGCTTGTTTACTACAATAAAAATGAATAAAAACATCATTCGAAGCCATAGGTTAATGTATATTTGAGAAAGAATGACATGGGCCATTTTACCCCGCTGGTGCGTCTTGTACAGTTTTCCCCTACATTAAGCGAAACATTCGGTGGTTTGCTCCAAAGACACGGAATACGTTCCACTAGGTAGGAATTGATTAAAATTTAAATCTAAATTGTAAAATCTTATTCTAACCTAATCACATGAAGGTACAGCAAACTCATAACCACAATCACAGAAGTTGTTCGGGCGGGATAGTTAAATTTGCGCACTGATTTTGCAAGTCACTATCAATTTGTTAACGTAAAATTAGAATATTTCTAAAATTTAAAATATATTTACAGCTTGAAGCTGTCTTACTGCTATCAAGACTCAGCGTTTTTTGTATTCATAATTCCGCCCGCAACAATCTTCAAGAAAATCATCTCGACCGAGATGAACGCTTCTTCCGGAAAGTATTCCGTTGGTACACCGAACCAAAGCCAAGATGGTTACAACTTCCATGCGTGCTTGGAGCCTTATTCGATTTGCTATCTGTGATCGCTACCAGTGCTGGAGGAACCAATCGTGTGCGGTAGTTATCCCGTCGGTGGAAAATCGGCCATGGGCTTGCCGACTATGCTCACCAGTACCCACCCAGCCAACAATTTGTGTTAAGTCCGCTACTTCCGAGAGATTTTTCGTTATGCAAGCGGAGAATGTGGGTCAACCGCCCTATCAGCAGTAGCTGGAGCGATCGACAATGATACCGTCGATGGTTCAGCCTTCAACGTCGGGTAAACCGGTGCCATCTTCAAGGGCTTCTAAACAGCAACGGCTCGCATCAACACAGCCACCGGTAACTAATCATCCCATCCAGCTGAAACCGAAGCGTGGATCCTTGAATGTACATTCGGAGTGTGAGGAATGGAACCAGGTGCATGCCGAGAAGCTTTGTCCAGCCTGCTTTCGAAATCAACATTCACTGAAAGATTGTAGTAGATTTTAAGCAATCAGTGTCCAAGAGCGGTGGAACCTTGTGCAACAACTGTACACGTCACCACCATCAGCTCCTACATCCCTGACGTCCGAAAAACTCGACATCAAATCCACGAGAACATGGTTCAGGAAGCGAACATCAGAACAAGCCAACGACGAGGAAATCTGTTAACACCGTAGCGCCAATGTCACAGCCATCTACTTTTCATACACCAACCCATGTAAACAACTATGCCCATCATAGTCCGGAACATACTTTCTTATTCCGAATTCTTCCAAATGCGACCATTTAGTTGATCTATTGTGGTATTACTCTGCGTTACTATTTTTACTTTGCTATGCTACTTTACACCCCTGCACTATTGGTTGAAGTTGTAGTTGTTTACCGGTAGCACTACGAGCACACACATAACTATTTAGGTAGCATCTTCAAGTGCAATCTAAGTTCCCTTGAAAAGATCCATCCATATGCATGTGCTGCATGTGCACCGTCAACCTTCATCATACTTTGTGTGCCAGGTTATGTCACGGCCGGGATTCGATCTCATGAACGTTGGTTTAGAAGGCAAGGATGCTATCCTCTAGGCCACCATCTGCTGGCTTCACTCACTATGGTCAAAGACTCGCTCGTTGAAGTACTAGGAATACAAGGTACACCACAGGTTTTGTGCCTCCAATGGGCCGGCGATATGATGCGTACATAACAGGAGTCCAAGATTGTCTGTATAAAGATTTCTGGTTCGAGTAAAAATAAGATGCGTTTAAGCGACACGCGTACAGTGAGCAACCTTGCCCTCTCCACGCAATCTCTGGATTACGATGGTTTGGTTAGAGACTATCCACACTTAAAAAGGCTTCCAGTTTGCCAGTAACAAAGATGCCGTGCCTAGAATCCTCATTGACGTAAACAACTTGCACATGACAGTTACGCTTCGGATCAAACAAGATAGCTCGAAGCTGGGTTTGTGCATTTATGGTGGCCGGTTCCCAGAGCATACAACAGTCCAGGTGAACTATCACGCATGTAACTGTTCACAAGATGATTCACTGCACAAAGTTGTGAGGCAATGGAATTCGTTCTAATACGAGACTCGAGTCAGAAGCTGATATGAGAGCGCGCAGGATTCTGGAGCAATCGACACAGAGGCAAGGCAATTTGAATTTCCCGGCAGTTATCCGATGGCTTTCAAACGAGTCGAATGCCTGGAGAAGAAGATGACACTGAATCCGGAACTGCGGCTGAATTTGACGAAGCAAATCGAGAGCTACCAAGCCAAAGGGTATGCACATCGAATAACCGAAGGTGAGATAATTAATTCCAATCCAAGGCGTATCTGGTACTTACCACAAGGCGTTGTGTTGAATCTGAAGAAGCCCGGGAAAGTGCAAATGATTTTAGATGCATCAGCCACAGTCGACGGTATCTCACTCAACACTATGCTGCTTAAATATCCAGACAATCTAATCCCTCTTCCTTGGGTATTTTTCCGGTTCCGACAGTACGAGTTTGCAGTTACCGGAGACATTGCTGAAATATTCACCAGATTCGTATCATCGAGCGTAACAGACGAGCGCAGCGGTTTCTTTGGAGGCCGGATGGAACCAGTAATCCTGAAACCTACGTAATGGACGTCGATACGTTCGCTACCTGATCCGATTGTGTATTTAAAGAACACAATTCAACTGGCCTGCTGTGTTTAGGAATTTACTTACTTACTGAATAATCCCGCGCCGATCCTCCGGTGCATAGGGCCGTGGCATAAGACCTCTACTGTTGACGATCCGGAGCCAGCGTCTTCACTTGGTCCCAGTCAAAATTCTCGTCAACAGTTCGGATTTCAGCGGCTAGGCATCGCCGCCACGAGTTTCTGGGTCTGCCTCTTCTTCGATGACCTTCTGGATTCCAATCTAGCACCTCTCTGCAAATCTCGTTTTCATATTTTCACAGCAGGTGCCCAATCCATCTCCACTTACGTTCCCGAATCTTGATTTCTAGTGCCCTTTGATGACAACGGCGATGTAGTTCCTCATTCGAGATACAGTTGCCAGGCCACCAAGCGCGGATGATATTCCACAGGCAGCGGTTTACAAATACTTGCAGTTTTCGAGTCGTCACCGCATATGTGCACCAAGTTTCGCAACCGTACAGCAATACGGATATGACGTTTGAGTTGAAGATTCGGATTTTCGTTTGTAGAGAGATCTGGCCTGAACGCCAAATGTTTCGGAGACTCGCAAACGCAAATCGGGTTTCGATGTCTTTCCTGGTACCACCATCATGCGTTATCTGGCTACCAAGATACTGGAAGCACTCCACTTTCTCAACTTGTTGCCCAGCTACCATGAAACTGGAGGGATTTCTTGTGTTGATCTCTATCGACTTGGTCTTTCCGATATTGACTTTGAGACCTGTTGCCTTGGAACTATCGGTGAAGTCGTCGAGTTTGCTCTGCATATCCGGTTGTATTTGGGCGAGCAAAACAATATCGTCTGCCAAGTCAAGGTCGTTCAGTTGCTCCCTTGTTGAAGGATTCCACGGCAATCCTCGGTTCGGTGCATAGTCGATCGATCCACTAAGAATCTCATCCATTACGGTTAGAAAAAAGTTGCGGTGATAAAATACATCCTTGTCTCACTCCAGCAGTTGCCGGGATTGGATTGGACAAGACACCGTCGTGCAAGACCTTGCACGAAAATGCCTCGTATTGTGCTTCGATGAGATGGACTAGTTTCTCTGGGACCCCTCGTCGCATTAGAGCCGCTTAGAAGTTTTCATGGTTAAGTCGGTCGAATGCTTTTTCGAAAGCAGAAGAGAATCCTGGAATTCGGTGATTTGTTCCAGTATGATTCGTAGCGTTGTGATGTGGTTCACAAATGATAGTCCGGATCGGAATCCAGCTTGTTGCCGTCGGAGTGTAGCGTCGATTTTCTCCTGGATACTGTTCAGGATCACTTTGCAGAGTACTTTGAGGGTTGTACAGATCAACGTTATGCCTCGCCAGTTACCGCACTCTGTCAGGTCTCCTTTCTTCGGGACTTTCAGCATTCAGCATTCCAGCAGGGATGCAATCGATCCCAGGTGCATTGTTGGATTTCATGTTTTTGATTGACGCTTCAATTTCAGCCAACGAGGGCGCTTCCGAGTTGACGCCATTTATGCGACTTACTGTTGGCGCTTGAAGTTGCGGGTTCTGTTGGCCATCGCTACTCGTGACTCGGAAGAGTTGTTCGAAGTGCTCAGTCCATTGTTTGAGCTGAACTGTTCGATCGGTCAATAACTGTCCTGCTCGGTCTTTCAGCGGCATTCTTGCATTAGTCCTTGCACCACTGATGCGGCGAGAAATGTCATAAAGTAATCGGATATCTCCATTGGCGGCGGCTCTTTCGCCCTCTTCGGCTAGGAAGTTTGTCCAGGCTCTCTTGTCTCGTCTACAAGCTCGTTTAACTGCCTTTTCCAGCTCCGCATATCGTAAGCGGACGGCTGCTTTGACTGACCCGGTACATGCCTGCTCAATTCCGACTTTCGCCTTTCTCCGATCATCGATCATCCTCCAGGTTTCATCCGACATCCATTCACTTCGTCTTCCACAAACTTTACTGAGAGTACCATGGCTCCTTGTAATGAAGGCATTCTTGATTCTACACCACTGTTCTTCGACTGTTCCGTCTGTAGGCAGTTCAGAGGCTCGGGATTCAAGCTGTTAAACGTATGCCCTTTTCACCTCTGGATTCTCCAACCTGCGGACGTCATATCGACACCCGACTTTCTCCTCTCGCCGCTGGACACGCGTGACTCTCAGTCGAATCTCACCGAGGACGAGGTGATGGTCAGATGCAATGTCTGCGCTTCGTTTGTTGCGGACATCAAGAAGACTCCTTCTCCATTTTCGGCTAATGCAGATGTGGTCAATTTGATTTTCTGTTCGCCATCTCGGGATACGCAAGTGACCTTATGTGCTGGTCGATGGGGGAAGAGCGATCCACCGATCACCATGTTGATGTTGCCACAAAATTCTACAAACAGCTCTCCGTTTTCGCCCATCTGTCCTAGGCCATGGCGCCCCATGATGCGCTCATAGTCCTGGTTATCGGAGCCAATCTTTGCGTTGAAGTCGCCTAAGTTGATTTGAATGTCACCCTTCGGAATTTTCTCAACCACGCTGTTCAATTGACTGTAAAACTGCTCTTTCTCCTGTAAATCGGCAACGTCAGTTGGCGCATAACACTGGACCATTGTAAGGTTTCTAACCCGTGTTCTGAATCTGGCTACGATTATTCTTTCGTTTATCGGTTCCCATCTAATAAGGGCCGCAACGGACTTCGCTCAGTCCCAATATCTCTAGCTTGAGACGGCTAGCTTCTCTAGCAAGTTGAGCCAGCTTACCTGGCTGGGCAAGGGTCAAAACATTCCAAGTTCCAATTCTAGTCCGTGTTTTCATGCTAAAAGTCGTTGCTAAAGTTCCAATTCGGTTATTTCTGCTCTCAGTTTTTGTAACAATTTAGTATATCAAGAGCAGTAGGTTGTTAGCCTAAAGTCCCTACCCGCGATGGGGCTGCCATCTTGGCCTTAGCTGGCGGGAGCCGCATTTCATAAATTCAGCCGCTCGCTGCGACACAGACGCTGTTTGAGCCGCCCCTTACCTGGAGAACAGACGCTCGGTTGTTGTTGCACACCGCCCCTGACCTGGGGAACAGACGCGTGCGTCCACCTTCTCAGTCTGCATGCGACCAAAGCATCCACCGGGGTGGGGTACCCGATCTCCGTTTAGGTTACTCGGATCCCAGCCGGCACAACGGGGAGGTAGAGATAGGAATTGTGAATAAGAGGTGATATGACCACTATGGGGTCTCGTGTTGCACATTATCCACCGTTTGTCAGCCAACCGAAAAAAGTATGTAGAAAGTATGACTGTAAGATTTGAGAGGTACTGCCAGAAGTCTCATTCCATATGCTAAGCTAAAGTATAAGTCTCAATGCGCTTTCACCATTTCTCGTAACTCAAACTTCTAGGTCACTCACTGGAAGCAAATCATACAATTCATTTCTACCGGCTTGGTTTTTAAAACTTTGGAAGATCCCATTTTAGTGTTTAGTTCAAAGAGTTGATTCTTAACTAATCATTATGTTTACTTCAAATTTCTAAACTTATTTTTTTTTAAACGGATCTGTGTTGAAAATCTGATCATATTTAAAACTTTTTGCGTTGAACACCACCGGCTGCCTGTTTCACAAATCATGAGTAGTTAAATGTTGCAAAAAATACTTTTTCCCTAGTAAAGCTATTCTTCTTGCTGCAGTTAGTATGCTGTTGATGTTGGCAAAGTATTCGAGCGACGGATTTATGTTCAGCGTAACAACCGACCTCGGTTCAAGAAAACCCCTCGAGTGCGAGCTTTGTGCTGGTAATGATGGTATACATAATTAGTTTAAGTCGAGATGATTCTCCCAGATGCGTGGTCTGTAAACAAATTAATCAAGATACCTACACCGAACTGAGCAGAGGTTTGGAAGCATGGCGAGAAGATGGCGCCCGGATAAGGATGCTCCTTTGATGTTTATTGTCTGGGAAGCTTCGTCTTGTTGGGATGCAAAACATGCACCGACCAATGCAATCACTGTTGCTGGGAGAAGCTGTTGAAAAAATTCTTCAATCAGTGTGCAGGAAGTCTGAATGGCTGTTCCGGAGCAATTGCTTTGCCCCATTGGGTTGAAAATTTATGTTTGTTTGATGAAAGCGTAGAATGAGAGAAAAGTTTCTTTAAACTGTAACCGTTCAGTTACAAAGCATCTTTGGTTTTTTAACGGGTGCAATTTGTTTTAATTTATTTGTATGCTATCACGGTTCTTAATTTATTTTTCCTTTTTAGTTTTTGTTGTTGATCGTAAATTTTTTATAATAAATCATGTAAATAAACTTTGTATAACACTTTCGTGAGGGGTGGTATGAACAGGTTGATGCAAGTGAGTGTTCGCCTCGCCGTCGCCTGGAAGGCGAACATAGATGTTTCGCCTCGCCTTGCCTGGAACATTTCGCCTCGCCTGGAATATTTCGCCTCGCCCAAGCATAGAAAAAAAGCAGCAAAGACCCACATCCGGAAGGAGAGGGTCATTCGAGTTCAGGCGTGCGTGTGCTCAACATCATCGGAGCAAAACTTTATTTTTTTTTTAAGTTTGAAGTGGCTTTGGTAGGGTAATTTCGTTTTTTTTTACCCTATCAGTTGGTTCCTTGGGAGTGCCCAAGGACTGCACACGCGTCGGCCTAGCAGGTCTAAGATCTGCTACGTCTAACCGTAGAAGGACAGTGAAGTTCTCTGGCTCGAGGGCCATAACCGTTAAGGAGAACATACCTCGGGCAAAGCCCTAACCGCAAAGGAGGCCTCTCTCGGTTCGGTCACTCTGGCTAGTTCCTGGGCCGAACCGATCGCGTCAACGAGAGGAGACGCCTGTAGTTCTCCTGACTCAGCTCCAAAATCATTACGAGTCAGGAGGCTAACTCGAAAATAGACCGCCTAGCCACGTGTCCCAGAACCCAAAGTAATCTGTGGACCAGCTGTCTTTACTCCCATCTGGGAGGAAGAACCTGCAACGTCAAACCAGCCAAAAACAACAAGCCGGCTTGAGCGAGAAAGGGGCAGAACCAGCAGCAGAAATAGTACCGGTACGTCCCATCAACTTAATACCACACCCACACCCACACAACACTCTCTAAAAGTCCAAAATAAAGCAAGTACAAGTTGAAAAGTTCTTTTTAAATCAAAGTTTCGTTTAGTTTTAATAAATACATTTTCCCTAATTCAAATTAATTGTTGTAATTATTGTGAAAGAATTGTGATAGTTTTTTGTGTAAAGTTTGTTCGCGTAGGTCCTCCGATTACCCAGTAGTAAGCCGACTCTGAGACCCAGCTCGAGGAGTCTCTTGCTACTGAGCTAGCTTGCCGGGATTTTTATTAGTTACAATTGGCACCCAACTACAACACACGAAAGGTAATCCGAGGATCCGAGTAGCATTTAAAAAATCAAAGATTTTTTGAACTAGCGGCGGGAGAGTACACAATCAATTTTCAATTGTTAGTGTAAGTCCCGTTCATTACTACTTCCGTTCAGAGTTACATAAAAAGTGATTTGTTTAGCTGAAAGAAGTGGCCGAAGTTTAAATTACAAAAAGCAGTTGAATTTCAGTTTAAGATCGAATCTAACTAGTTACCTGTAAACCTAAATGAACCCACCCAAAAGGTCTTTGACCAAATGAAACACCAACACAAAAATCACATTTTTATTAAATTCCTATATAACTTTTAATTCTAAACTCTAAGCTGTGATATTTCTATGTTATTTATTGCTTATTAGTGTTGAGTTCCCAAAATCGTGTTTATAATCAGTGTTATTTATTGCTAAATAGTGTTCAAAACCCACGTTTATGTTAACTACTTTTAAATATTCCCTACTTGTGTTAAATTTGCCAATTTGTGTTATTTATTTATTTATTACATAATTTTAGAAAATCTGCCTGTTTTTAATTACTATTTATTAACTTATTGCTACTTATAAGAATTATGTGTCTTAATTGATTTTACTTAGTACCGTGAATATTCAAAGTCTGTCTGGATTCAAATAATTCATTTTAATTTTAATTTGTTCTTATTCTTAAATTTCTGATTTTGTTTCGTAAATTCCCAAAAATGAGCTCGCAATTTTTAATGCAATATCGTTTCTTGAATGTGAACCATTTGCTAACGGATGAGATTGAACATGAATTACAAATTAGAAGAATTCCTTTTAAATCCGCTGAATCTCGCGACGCAAAAAGAAGGCGTTTAAGAATCAAAATGAAAGAGCAGCGTGAAAGTAATGATTTTGAAATAGAAGAAATAACGAACCCAAATGAATGTGAGAAAGAGTTAGAATTGATTGATGAGAAATTGTCGGCTATTCGAAATCAATTAGAAAACCGAAAAGCAAGGAAGTCCGACCTTCCAGTTTATAGATCTCGTTTAATTCATCTTTATGCCCGACTTAAACGGTTGAAAAATAATTACAACGCAGAAGGTTTGGAAGTGACTGCATTAAGATTGCTTTCAGATCACTTTACACCCATGTCGTCAGATGCCGAGAATAAACAAAGAAATGAAAACTTACTATTTCAAGAACTTACAAAGCTCAGTGTAGACGAGGAAAATGAAAAAGGCAATAGTGAAACAGAATCAGATGAAGAAGAAAATTTAGAAATTGAAAGAAGAAATCGTAGAATGAGAAGAAAATCAAGTACTCCTAAAAAAATTGATGATAAAAATACAGAGGAGTTGTTTAAGAAAATCATTGAAAAAGTTGATAGCTATCTAGAAATGAAATTGAGCAGTCTTGGAAGTGATAAGGCATCACAGAATTCTTTAAATAATAAAAATAAAGAATCAATTCCCAAGAAAACTGAAATAGTAGAAAAAGGAAGAAGAATCGGTTTTGAGAATCCAGGGTTTGAAATTTATCACCCACAAATGGATTTAGAATCAGAAACAGAAAATGAATGGTCAGATGGTAGTTTCAGGAATCGCAATCGCTCGCGTAGGCGTAGTCCACGTCCGGTAGCAGATTGGCGGTTGAAACATGATGGTAGAGACGAAGGAAAAAAATTAAATAAATTTGTCACTGAAGTAGAGTTTATGGCCGAAGCTGAATGCATCAGCAAGAAAGAGTTGTTCCGTGAAGCGATCCACCTCTTTAGTGGCGAGGCTCGAACATGGTTCATGGAGGGTAGGAATAACCGTGATTTTCGAAATTGGGAAGAACTAGTTACAGAAATGAAAAGAGAATTCCAGCCCCCTGACATGGATTTTGTTTATGAGCAGCAGGCTATGCAAAGAAGGCAACGTAGGGGAGAAAAGTTTCAGGAATACTACAACGCGGTAGTTGAAATTTTCAGCTTCATGGCAATCCAACCAAGTGAGCAAAGGCAGTTTGATATTCTGTTTGCCAATATGCGTACAGATTATAAAACACCGTTAACAGTGAAAGGGATACGTAGTTTAAAATCACTGAAGCTTTGGGGGAAAAAGTTGGATGCCGGCAATTCATGGATGTATCGCCCTAGAGACCCTGAAATTCCACAGAAGGCCAAGGTGCACGAAGTTAGTATGACTCTTGACAGAAACCAGAAACCTTGGGAAAATCGCCGGAAAAGTTGGGAGCCTTCATTCAATGCGGGAAACCATAATCGTCCGAGACAGCGTTATGAACCAAGAATTGAAAAGCCGAAAGAAGATTTTCCGCGGCAAGAATCTAGTCGAGGAAATATAGAACGCAGAGTGGCAAACTATAAAGTCCCAGACAAACTAGTTTGTTTTAATTGTCGTCAAAAGTTCCACCACTTCAAATCCTGTCTAATGGAAAAAGAAACCTTCTGCGAAATTTGCGGTTTTCATGATTTTCCTACTGAAAAATGTCCATTTTGTCAAAAAAACAGAATGCTATCGGCGTAGGAGGGCGTCGAGAGCAGCGTCGAAAACCTCCCACAGTTTTTGTTTCATGTCGACCCGAAATCAGCGAGTTAAAGGTAGAAGTCGTAGGTGATAATCGTCCGTTTATTGAAGTAGATGTCTTAGGCATAAAAATGTTAGGTTTATTGGATAGTGGAGCACAGGTTTCAGTTCTGGGGTTAGGAAGCGAAAAACTAATTCGTAAGCTAGAATTGAAACTGTGTCACACATCCACAACACTATCGACAGCCGGCGGACAAAATTTAGGCGTGATTGGATTTGTGAATCTCCCAATCAAGTTTAACAATGTCACGAGAATTGTCACAACATTGATTGCACCTTCGATGAAGCGTAGGCTTATCTTGGGCATGAATTTCTGGAAGTTATTTGAAATCGCTCCAGCTGTGAACAACATAGAAAATAGGGAAACGGAAATATTAGAAGTTGAAGAAGAACGACGAGAAGAAGAAGAAATAATGTTGACGGAGGAACAGCAAAAGGTCTTAGAAGAGGTCAAGCAAAGTTTTAAGGTTTATACAGAAGGAGGAAAACTCGATTATACTCCTTTGATTGAGCATAAAATTGAATTGGCCGAGGAATTTAAAAACGCTCCACCCGTCCGACTTAATCCGTACCCTTGGTCGCCGGAAGTACAGCGTCACGTTGATGAGGAACTGGACCAATGGATAGCAGCAGGAGTCGTAGAAAGATCCAACAGTGACTGGGCACTACTAATCGTTCCAGTGATGAAGAAAACCGAAAACGAAGAAGGAGAGCAGACGATCAAAGTTCGAATGTGCTTAGACGCCAGAAAGCTCAACGAAAGGACACGCAGGGATGCGTATCCACTGCCTCACCAAGATCGGATCCTGGGACGTTTAGGAGCTTCTAAGTATCTTTCGACAATCGATCTGTCGAAAGCATTTTGGCAAGTTCCTTTAGCCCCAGAGTCTAGAAAATATACTGCGTTTCGGGTATTTGGGCGAGGATTATACCAATTTAGAAGATTGCCTTTCGGATTGGTCAATTCGGCAGCATGTTTAGCATCTTTAATGGACAGGACTCTTGGATACGGGGAACTAGAGCCAAACGTTTTCGTCTATTTGGACGACATAGTCGTCGCAAGCGAAACGTTTGAGCAGCATATAGCCAGTTTAAAGGAAGTAGCCAGGAGATTAAGAGAGGCGAATCTTTCTATAAATCTTGAGAAATCAAAATTCTGCGTTCCCGAGGTTCCATATCTAGGATATATCCTTTCGAAGGAGGGAGTGCGGCCAAATCCAAACAAAGTAGAAGCAATTGTTAATTTTGAACGTCCGACTTCCGTGAGATCCTTAAGGCGCTTCCTTGGGATGGTCAATTATTACCGTCGCTTCATTGATGCTTTCAGTGAAGTGACTGGTCCATTAACTGACCTTCTCAAGGGAAAGCCTAAGGTGATCATTTGGAATGAATCGGCTGAGAGTGCGTTTGTTAATCTAAAGGAAAAGTTAATATCGGCTCCAATTTTATCCAATCCCAACTTCTCCTTACCTTTCAAGGTGCAAACGGATGCCAGCGACCTTGCAATTGCTGGCATTCTTACTCAGGAAGAAGGAGGGAAGGAGTTTATCATTGCATACTTTTCGCGCAAGCTGACAACAACTCAAAGGTCCTGGAAAGCGGCTGAAAAAGAAGGATTAGCGGCCCTAGAAGCGATCGAAAAATTTAGGCCGTACATTGAGGGAGCAAGGTTTACGTTAGTCACGGATTCTTCGGCCCTTTCTTTTATTCTGAACACCAAATGGAAACCGTCATCGAAATTGAGTAGGTGGAGCATTTTGCTTCAACAGCATGATATGGTGGTTCAGCATAGGAAAGGGTCAGAAAACGTCGTCGCGGATGCCTTGTCCCGATCAATGGAAGTCATGGATATTTCGAGAAATAACGATTGGTATTCAAAGTTGTATAAGCAGGTGGAAGAAGTTCCAGAAAATTTTAGCGATTTCAAAATTGAGGATAATAAGCTTTATAAATTCGTTGCATCCTCCTCCGATGTAATGGACTACTGCTATGAGTGGAAATTATGCGTTCCAAGTTCATTGAGGAAACAGGTACTGCAGGATGAACATGATAATTCACTCCATCCTGGGTACGAGAAAACGATCCAAAAAATTAAACTGCGGTACTATTGGCCTAAGATGTCCCCCGAAATAAAGCGTTACATTCGAGGCTGTGAGACGTGTAAGCAATGTAAGCCATCTACATTGCCCTCCGCTCCTATCCTGGGGAACCAACGCCTTACCAATAAGCCATTCCAGATCTTAGCACTCGACTTCATCCAGAATATTCCTAGGAGCAAGAATGGAAACTGCCATTTATTAGTCATGATGGATGTCTTTTCTAAATGGACTATCCTTGTTCCTGTGAGAAAAATCGAGGCGAAGCTCGTGTGCAAGATCTTGGAAGAGCAATGGATAAGGCGGTTTGGAACTCCAGAAATAGTGATGTCCGATAATGCTAGCACTTTTATTGGAAAGGAATTTCAAGCACTGCTGAAATCTAGAATGATACGCCACTGGACAAACGCAAGGTACCACAGCCAAGCAAATCCAGTAGAGCGGGTTAACCGAACGATAAATGCTTGCATGCGATCCTACATGCAACCTGATCAAAGGCTATGGGACACGAGAATCGCTGAAGTTGAGGATCTTCTGAACAGCACGGTGCATTCATCAACCGGTTACACACCGTACCGAATTTTGTATGGCCACGAGAAGATGGTCAGGGGTGACGAGCATCGATTGGAACGAGAAAAAAAGGAGATGACCATGGAAGAGAGAGACCACCTTCGTCAGGAAACTCAAAAATCTCTGGCAGCCGTGGTCAAAAATAATCTTCAAAAAGCTGATGATAAAAACCGCAAAGTCTACAACTTGCGCCACAAAAAGTTTGCTCCTACGTATCAAGTAGGGCAGCGCGTGTTCAAACGAAATTTCCAACTGTCGTCCGCTGTGCAAAACTACAATGCGAAGTATGGTCCCGTATATGTCCCCTGCACAGTGGTGGCGAAACGCGGTAGCAGTTCGTACGAGCTTGTTGATGAGCATGGAAAACTGCTCGGTGTGTTTTCGGCCAATGATCTGAGGCCCGAAAAATAACGTTCATAGTCAGTGGTGAATATTCCATCTTAGTCGGTAGTAGTCGAAATATTGGTGAATATAAATAGATGCTGATAGTAGTTACCGTATAGAGCAAGTCCATCGTTCATGTTTTGCAAAGCGCAAATATTCCTGGTGCTTTGAATTTTGTCACAGTTCGTTGGTTAATTGTTCAGTTCCGTTTACGTCCACTTATTCTGATTCCTTCCGTACTCACATATTTCAATATTTCACTTTTAAATTGTAGTCCTGGTATTCCGTCCAAATCGAAAATTTCGTCCTCTGTTATTGTCCAATTTGAATCCATAATAGTTGTTTGTTTACAATCGTTGGTGGTGAATATGAGTTTCAATGAGAGGATGGGAGAGTCTACTAGTCCCATAAAGTTTAGTCACTGGAGAGTGGATAGGGCATCATTAGAATCATCACGACTAGCAGTAGAGCTTTCGATGATTGATGACTGGTAAAGCTTCCTCGTCATTTCTGTGGCATCATGGTGCATGTCAGCGTTGATGGAGCTTTAATACTGGAATCTGAAACAAACAGAATTTCGGGAAAATTAATAAAAATATCTTTCCTATCAAATCCAACAACATTTCTTTAGAAGAACGCGCGCTTCTAAGAAAATATAGACGTCGAAAAATCAGA
This sequence comes from Uranotaenia lowii, assembly GCF_029784155.1. Lineage (NCBI taxonomy): Eukaryota > Metazoa > Arthropoda > Insecta > Diptera > Culicidae > Uranotaenia > Uranotaenia lowii. Next base: position 91,365,150 of record NC_073692.1, read on the forward strand.
GTAAGCTACTCGTATGAGAATCCTTCGTCTACTAGGTTATCTTTATCGCAACTTACCATGTTCAATAGTCATCCTCCAAAAAGCCGTTAACATAATCATCCCAGCTGGCCACTGGAATGATTAAACCTAGAACTAAAATGTATCATAAGCCTAACGAATTAAAAAGAAACGAATTGAATCATCTCATCTTAGAAAAGAACAGGAACAAACAATAAAATAAAATCTAACATCACTCTAAAACTAGCTTTTGGTTCACACGCGGTAAATATGACAGCAGACTGAAGAGAGTTCCAGAAGAACGAATGCTATAAATCTCAATAGCTAAATTTATTAATGACTTTTAAACGATGTGTAGCAAAAACCACCACGAGTGCTCAAAGACATACTTACAGGCAATTAGAATCACAAATTATGGCAAATTTTATTTGAAATTTTAGCTTTTAATTTAATCCACGATTTTAAACTGTTAGGCTAGGTCGAAAATTTGAAATAATAACTGCTACACACTACACACTTTCTCTTAAAGCGGCAACTTCTGAAGGCTATGCAATGATCTAACGCTAACTCTGTGAAGGGTTAAATAAATGATCAAAGCATGACATTTATTTAATCCGAGGAGGTGGATAGTGTAACCGTTCAGTTACAAAGCATCTTTGGTTTTTTAACGGGTGCAATTTGTTTTAATTTATTTGTATGCTATCACGGTTCTTAATTTATTTTTCCTTTTTAGTTTTTGTTGTTGATCGTAAATTTTTTATAATAAATCATGTAAATAAACTTTGTATAACACTTTCGTGAGGGGTGGTATGAACAGGTTGATGCAAGTGAGTGTTCGCCTCGCCGTCGCCTGGAAGGCGAACATAGATGTTTCGCCTCGCCTTGCCTGGAACATTTCGCCTCGCCTGGAATATTTCGCCTCGCCCAAGCATAGAAAAAAAGCAGCAAAGACCCACATCCGGAAGGAGAGGGTCATTCGAGTTCAGGCGTGCGTGTGCTCAACATCATCGGAGCAAAACTTTATTTTTTTTTAAGTTTGAAGTGGCTTTGGTAGGGTAATTTCGTTTTTTTTTACCCTATCAGTTGGTTCCTTGGGAGTGCCCAAGGACTGCACACGCGTCGGCCTAGCAGGTCTAAGATCTGCTACGTCTAACCGTAGAAGGACAGTGAAGTTCTCTGGCTCGAGGGCCATAACCGTTAAGGAGAACATACCTCGGGCAAAGCCCTAACCGCAAAGGAGGCCTCTCTCGGTTCGGTCACTCTGGCCAGTTCCTGGGCCGAACCGATCGCGTCAACGAGAGGAGACGCCTGTAGTTCTCCTGACTCAGCTCCAAAATCATTACGAGTCAGGAGGCTAACTCGAAAATAGACCGCCTAGCCACGTGTCCCAGAACCCAAAGTAATCTGTGGACCAGCTGTCTTTACTCCCATCTGGGAGGAAGAACCTGTAACGTCAAACCAGCCAAAAACAACAAGCCGGCTTGAGCGAGAAAGGGGCAGAACCAGCAGCAGAAATAGTACCGGTACGTCCCATCAACTTAATACCACACCCACACCCACACAACACTCTCTAAAAGTCCAAAATAAAGCAAGTACAAGTTGAAAAGTTCTTTTTAAATCAAAGTTTCGTTTAGTTTTAATAAATACATTTTCCCTAATTCAAATTAATTGTTGTAATTATTGTGAAAGAATTGTGATAGTTTTTTGTGTAAAGTTTGTTCGCGTAGGTCCTCCGATTACCCAGTAGTAAGCCGACTCTGAGACCCAGCTCGAGGAGTCTCTTGCTACTGAGCTAGCTTGCCGGGATTTTTATTAGTTACAAAACCTTGATTGAAGCAAAATCAGTATAGATTGGAAAGTTTTAGGGTATTTTTGAGGAATCTTCGATTTCGCTCTAAACTAATATATTCATTTTACTCTGAAATGTTGAGCTTACAGTGAAAACGAGCACTTGGGGGGAGAACCACGCTTGATACACTTTTCTGGGGTGATAGGGGCAACATCGACCCATAATATCATTTGATCGGATTTTTTTTTTTTTTTGCATTCCTTGTATGTAAATGATAAGCCAAGGATCAAGTTAGCAATATGGCTTAAGTACACAGACAACTAAGGTTGAGAATAATCATAAACCACATACGAGTGTGCAACTCCCTCTAACTAGATGTGCCTGACAACTTAATTTATAGGGGATACCTATCTAACATTAAAATTTCCAACGTCCCGAAGTTTTTTTCTGTCCAACTTCGAAAAATCGTCCGAATGCCGTACTTTCACCGAGTATTACCATTCCTAAATCCGGTCAAACATTCACTGAGTCCGCTGATTATGACTGTGATCCGAGCACGTGCATCCATATCAGTTGGAAATTTACTCACCCAAAGTTTCGAGCCAAAAAGGCGTTCTCCACAATGGATGAGTCGGGCTGGCAAAAGTCGGAACAAGTGTGTGTATAGGATTGGTACACGTGGCTGCTACTGTGTTACTCTCGTTATCGTCATTATGCAAATCAGACGTCACTAATTAGGTATCATAAATTCAAATTGTTTGTATCTTTTTCGGCGCTTTGATTGCATCATCATCATCATCGACCTGGGTGGATTCGCACTTGTTTGCTCAGCTATGCATACATGTATCGATGTACTCACGTAGTTCACCTAACATTCATGCAGACCGCATTATTTCATAGATCATTGAGCATTGATGGGCAATTTGGCGTAATCCCTTGCCGGCAAGCCAAATCCCCACCCTCGCCCTAACCCACCGCACCAAAAAGAGCACTGCACTGCACTGAACCACACAAGCTGGATCGATTTATGCATCAACACAAAATCATTGGACTGATATGAATTGGATGCATGAATGCAAAATTGATTTTTGGCCGACTGTTTACCACTTCAGTAGCAATGATTCATTGCTTCGGCCATACAACTGTTTCGAATGCTTCCTACCTGTTTGATTCGGTGGAAATAATTCCGAAATATTTTATGTTTCAATTTGGAGCAGATTTTATTTTTACCCTCGATCATAATTTTCCAGCATTCTTAACATTCAGAGGAAGTGGATAAACAGATTATAATTATGAAACGTGTTTTCGTTAAGAAATGGCATGGCATATTTTCAATTTCAAAAATACTTAAACTATCGCTTTATCTTCTGATTTACTTAAACTACTGCCTACTTAAACTTGTGCCTCCTAAGCTCGAATTTCGCTGAAACAAGGTTCCAAAGGGAATTGGTACCGTATTTTTTCGAATGTAAGCATGAATGGTTCCTCAAATAGCCTTCTTTAGACTTGAAATTTCAAAATTTTCCCCAGATAGCTTATATTGTGACATTAGACTGAGTCGATTTGGGGTCATTTAAGAATTTCTCAAACCCTGGGGTCTAAAAAGCTTCATCTTGGTCCAAAACTCATGATTTTTTGTAGAATTTTTAAGTAAAGTTTACATGAGTAAATTTGAACTTTTAGGTTTGTATGGAAAAATTGAATATTTTGTATCGAAAAATCATTATCATTTTTGTTTCTTCTGTGGAACTAAGCCAGCTGACAGTTTGTGTGTCAATTTTTAAAATTCTTAAAGGAAATTTTCCGCTGAACAGCTTTGTCGAAGACCATAACTTCTCATCTTATTGGGCAAAAAAGTTATTAGCTGTTTAAGAGAGGTATGTCTTTTCGCATTGATAAACAATAAATTCAATTGACATCACTGCTGGAGCCTCGCGAAGTAATGCAGGAAAAGTAGTCATGCAATACCTCGCCAGGTACCCTGCAGGGATGTCAATTAATTTATTTTTTATCAATACGAAAAGACATACCTCTCTTAAACAGCTAATAGCTTTTTTGTCTAATAAGATACGAAGTTGCGGTCTTCGACAAAGCTGTTTAGCGTCTGTCAGCTGGCTCGGTTCCACAGAAGAAACAAAAATGATATAGATTTTTCAGTACAAATTATTCAATTTTCCCATACAAACCTAAAAGTTCAGATTTACTCATGTAAACGTTACTTAAAAGTTCTACAAAAAATCATGGATAAGTTTTGGACCAAGACGAAGCTTTTTAGACCCCAGAGTTTGAGAAATTCAAAGATGACCCCAAATCGACTCAGTCTATTGTGACATGTCAATCGCATCCACACAGTATAAAAGTTACAAATTAGTTCTCAAATAGCCTTTTGTGAACTTCAAGTTCCAAGAAGTTCCTCCAATAGCCTTTTCTGTGACATGTCAGTCGTACCCACATAGTATATAAGTTACAAATAAGGTCTCAAATAGCCTTTTTTGTGACATGTCAATCGCATCATTCAGAATAAAAGTTACAAATTGGGTCTCAAAGAGCCTTCTATGGACCAAAAGTTCCAAAAAGTTCAATATAGAACGATCGTATGGAAGCGGAAAAAGCATCATTAACCTACCAAAGTAGAGGAAATATACATAAATAAATTTCATTTCTTTCTTAAGCTACGAAAACTACACTAATTGAGCGTTATCCGACATCTTATTCGTACCTATCGGAAGAACGCAAGAAAACGCAAGATTTTGCTCTCAGGGCCCTCAAAGCGTTGCCAGCGACAATAATTTGCAGGTATTTCATTGGTCAACATTACCTACTCCATTCATATTTGATTTTTACATGACAATGACGACGTGCGATCTCTCACTATTCAGTTGGAATAGCGATTTGCATCGCCATTGAAAACGATTTATGTTACCATTTCATGGATAAAAAAGGATAGTATTTCCAACAATAATCCACTTTTATTCAATCATATATCTGATTGTTTCTCGACCAACTTTAATTATCAAAATTTCAACAATACATAGAAAAATAATCTGATTGATTTCATACATTCAACAATATATATAATACATTCAACTATAGATGTATGATTTGGTGCATTCAACTATAAATATTCATACTTGATTCAACTATAATGTCCGATTGATGTCATACATTAAACAATAATTATAGTAGTTTCAACCATAATAATATGATTGATTTGATTATTGGGAGTTATCATAGCTTAAGACTTTTTTTTCGGAATAATTTAATGACGACGATTTATTTTCATTTAATTTATTATTCCCACATTTTGAATCTAGTTTGTTTTAGCCTCCACGAAGCTAGAAAAATGACCAGAAATCCCGATATCCGCGTCCAGATTCCTCCACTTTTGTTTTTTTTTTGTATCTTGATGCATGGTTGCCCAGCAAATTGTGCGTCTTAACTAATCGGTCCCAGATGACGTCCTCGAAAGTTCGTGTTTCTGCAAAAGGCGAAGATTGTCCGAAGGAATTTACTCGATTTCAAGACATCAATCTGTCATATGCTGACTTACTAATGCTAGTTTCCTGTGGGATCTTGTCAGGATCGCGTAAAGGAACGTCAAGACCTACGTTGATTTCGCGGGCAACCAGAGTAGGTGTACTTTTCCCAATTCCAGGAACTGTCGGCATACTTCACGACCGCTGCCAGCAACTGGTAGAGGAAAATGTTTCCCCATCGCCGGAGAGCGCTCGCGCTTTGCCACCGACGCACACAGGGGTAAAACATGAAAAAGACGATCAAAACTATTTCCTGCCAAAACTAAGCCTTTTTGACCTATAGTGTCTTCGAGACAAATGACCAACATTACAAGGGCTAAAAAATTAGTTTTTTGAAAAATTGATTAATCCACCTAGCAGTCAGAAAAACTATTTTTTTTATTATCCATTTAAGAGCTAGGCTGTCTGAGAAAAGTTTTTAGCTTGTACCAATTCTAGCAACTTTGTCAAAGAAGTTATCATTAATCATTAATCGTTTCAAAGTTATGACAATTTCTAGAAAAATATCATCAATTTTTAGTTTTTTCAACATAACTTTTAGGCGAGTGATTTTTCATGTAAAATTGGTCAATCCACCTAGCAGTCAGTTACAAAACTAACTCTTTTATTATCCATTTTAGAGCTATACTGTCTGACAAAAGCTTTTAGCTAGTAGGGGAAAGGTTTCCTAAATGGGCCTATCGGGTTAAATGACCCTACGGCTGTTTGATGAAATGGCTGACTAGACAGCTTATCTGACCAATGCATTTTGAGGGTGATACGCTTAGAACATAAGGCATGAAAGAATTTTATGAATTTACAAACTCAAAAAAATTTAAAAAATCATACAAGGTTTTGATACATTTTGATGTAATATTTCGACTTTTAAAAATTATTCTTAAAGAAGCTTAAAACAAAAACTAGGATGGTTTTTGTTTCTTACTCAAATGAACTTAAGAAATTAAACATATTTCAGCTTTTGTGGAGGTTTAAAAATGATTATATGGTGGAATAATAGAGTGTTTTTGTATGCCTCCATCATGTTTGTAAAATGCCACCATCCTAAAATAACAGGCTAAATAGAATAAATAAATGATTTTTATCATTGAACCTTCAAGTCTAAGCTCTGAATAACATCTTAAGAGAGAATTGAAGATCTAAAAACAGATTTGATAAAGTTTTTCTCATGGATGAACTGCCTCCATAGTATGGCAACCCTAACTTTTGTTTTATTCCAAAAAGTAATAATATACATAGATTTTTATAAAACTTCAGCTTTGTCGTACGGAAATTATTACTATCTAGCAGTTTCAATAAAATTATATGGAAATTTTGCCCAAAAACAGAAATTATGTTCAAAACATAAATGGGCGCATTTAGCCCGCACGGTTTGAGGTTCGGCATTTTAGACAACACTTATAATAAAATCATTTTCTTGGAAACAGTAGAAAATTTAAACATAAAAATTACTCCAATGTATAGAAAACAGATGCCTGCACACGTGTATATAGTTTTTGTACACATATTCGATGTGATATTTGATTAAATCAGTGTACTGCTTAATAGGCGCATTTAGCCCGCTCCTCCCCTACCAATTCTAGCAACTTTGCCGAAGAAGTCATTACTGTATCAATAATCGTTTCAAAGTTATGACAATTTCTAAAAAAACATCATCAATTTTCAGTTTTTTCAACATAATTTTTGGGTGAGTGATTTTTCATGTAAGATATATTTTAGAGAGTTTTGGAGACAGTGATGTTGCACACTTTTGCTGAATATACTATTTACAAATTTTTAAATTTAAACGAGATATCTTAAAAATACTTAACAAAAATAGTCATTTTTAACTGGTTATATCTCCTGAGTTCGGACAAGTTCGGTTTCATATTTTACAGTTTTGCAATCAGAAGAATACCAACTTTCAAACAATATTCAACTCAAAGTGGCCAATTATGGTCTTCAAAGTGTAAATGTCAATAGAAGTGAACCAAAAATTAAGTTTGTATACTAATTTAAGCGTAACTATTACTATCAGGCTGCAACGTGTAGGATTTTCAACAGTAGGCATACTTGAACAACTTGGACTTGATATGGTAGATGGGCTCAAATTTTTATAAAAACTCAATTTTTGGTTCACTTCTATTGACATTTACACTATGAAGACCATAATTGCCCACTTTGAGTTGTATATTGTTTGAAAGGTCTGATTGCAAAACTGTAAAATATGTAACCGAACTCATCCAAACTCAGGAGATATAACCAGTAAAAAATGACTATTTTTGTTAAGTTTTTTTAAGATATCTCGTTTAAACTTCAAAATTATTATATAGTATACTGGGCAAAAGTGTGCAACTTTACTGTCTCCAAAACTCTCTAGAATATATCTTACATGAAAAATCACTCGCCCAAAAATTATGTTGAAAGAACTGAAAATTGATGATATTTTTCTAGAAATTGTCATAACTTTGAAACGATTATTGATACAGTAATGACTTCTTCGGCAAAGTTGCTAGAATTGGTACTAGCTAAAAACTTTTGTCAGACAGTATAGCTCTAAAATGGATAACAAAAAAGTTAGTTTTGTAACTGACTGCTAGGTGGATTGATCAATTTTTCAAAAAACTAATTTTTTTGCCCTTGTAATGTTGGTCATTTGTCTCGAAGACACTATAGGTCTAAAACGCATAGTTTCAGCAGAAAATAGTTTTGATCGTTTTTTTCATATTTTACCCCTGTGTGCGACGTCAGGATATGCCGGCTGAGCCCTAAAAAACAATACTACGATCGCTGCAGGGAACACGCACTGGTCTCACACTTACGATTTTTGTTTTTTTTGCTTATGAACACGGATGAACATTATAGTATTCAAGTAACACACAATCAATCATAAAAATCTAATTTAAATTACCTTGTTTATAGTTCAATACCTAGAACCAATCATACATTTGTTGTGGAATCTATCATATTTACGGTTGAATCAATTAAAGCGCTACAGTTGAATCTATCATATTTATAGTCAAATGTTATAGGTCAACCAGAAATTTATAGTTGAATCTATTATATTTATAGTTGAATAACTAAAATCAATCATACAATTATAGTTGAATTTATCATATTTACAGTTGAATCTATTGTGGCACTACAATTGAACCTATCGTATTTATAGTTAAATGTGAGACGTCAACCAGGAATGTATAGTTGAATCTATTATATTTAAAGTCGAATGCCTAAAATCAATCATACGAATAAAGTTGAAACTATCATATTCACAATTAAATCTTTACAGTTGATTTTATTATATTTTCAGTTGATTGGATTGGATTGAAAGTTGGATGCGAAAAAATCAACTACGCTTAGATGATTGGTATAACCAGCTAAAATAAATAAAACAACTGTGGTCTTTTTTCTCCGTGTTCTGATACGATTTCATGTTTGCTGGGGACTGATCCACTACCTGTCCGTGGGACATGTACAGTAGAGTAAAGGATCCGAGATGAAGGTCGGACAACAAATTCTACAAGCAAATATTTGGAACGTCCATGGGAAACCCCTTATCTCCATCACAGCATCAAACTGAATCACTCCTTCGATTTGAACAGCACGAGAATAATTGATCGTCACAATTTCACTTCCGGTCTACAAACATTAAAAATGTGTCAAATCGCGAGGAATGGCAACACGGTCAATAAGAAGACCAACATTGAATGGCTCAGTGTCATCTATGCCGGCATTTTCAACTCCATCAAAAACAAACAAATTCACATCAATATACACAATGATTCATCAAACACACAAAATACAACAAACGTCAGCAGTGGCTAGGTGGAAAAAAACATCCAAAATAGTGCAAATCATTTTTATATCCGTTTCGTTTTTCAAAACTTTCAAAGTGTTATATCCATCTCAACCAGATCAATAGTAAGTAGAACAGATTCCAAGGAAGATTACATGCAAGTAAAAAGCTTAACTTTGAATATTTTTGTTATACACCACAGACTACTGAACTTACATTTTCCGATTAGACAGTTTAGCAGATTCAAAAATCTGTTGGACAATTTAAACGAGGAATTTTAGAAAGTACACTTTATATTGTTGCACCATTTTAAACACATAATTAATTATGTTATATTAAAAGACTCCTTAAAAAGGCATAATAAATTCTAAAACGTCGGATGAAGAAATAAAAATCGTTTAAAGATTTTTCGTGACTGAAATCGACGAAAATCAATTTATTCATTTGAATAAAATTTTTGATAAAAATCGATACATTTCAACTGAATTTTAAAAACAATTTTTTGGTCATTCTTCATAATTTCTCGGAGCCCAGATACATTTTGTTTAAAAAAATGATAAATAATTTAAAATCGTGAAAAAAAAAGAAAAAGGTGAAGAGTGGTCCGACCATTTATAAAAAGTTTATTTAAATTTTCATCATTTAGAGTCTACTTGTCAATTTTGTGGAATTTCAGATAAGGTGTATTATTTCACTTTGTAAACTAAACATGAAAATCCATATAAATAACTTCTTCTTCTTCTACAGCCGCAGCCCGTGGCGTAGAGGATAGCCTTCAAGTCTTCTATGCCAACGGGTATGAGATCGAATCCCGGTCACGGCATACATTGTACACTTTCTGTGGGTTGGTGGTTTTAGCATTTGTAAGATGCTAGCCATCATATCTTTGAAAGATGTACTCTTAAAGTTAAGAAAAAGGAATCTCTTTGAAGAAACATCAAGTTTCATTGAGATCCTGTATGTGATTGCGTTCGTTCTCAATTTTGAAATATTTTTATCTCATTTAGGTTTTTTTTATATCTTCATTTTAGAATTTTTTATCACAGCCTGTTTCTCCTCTAAAATGTATTTTTTTTAATAATCAAGATTCATCACTTAGAAGATTGAAAAAATTGTGATAATTTTTTTTATTTAGGTGTTTCAGTTCAACAATTATCTCAGCATTATTTGAAAAATCGATTCCGAATATTTTCCGTACTGGCTTTTATTGGTTAAAAAAATAACATAAACAAAAGCAAAATAGCTTTTCAAAATTTCATGTCAAATTCACACCAAATAATACCTTGTTGACGAAAAGTATATAATTCAAATCACGATTTAACCACGCAAAAAAGCATGGTTCAACATCCGCCTATAATCTGAATGTAACATTTGTTCCAGATAAATTAGAAAGACATTTGACGTATCACTTGCCTAGCATTTTATTCCACAGGACATTCTCTCCGACTTCAGCGGCAACGAACGGAACCGAACCCCGGGAAAACTTCACCAAACTCGAAAGTGCGGCTAAATTTTCCTACAACTCACTCTGATCCAAATAATTTAAAAACCATTTCCAGTCACGAGATAAAGCCAAAATTTATGGCACTACAGCGCAGGAAGACATTAATTTTATATTCTTTTGCTGATGGCGGATTTTACTTCTTCCCTTCCGGGGAGGCGCAAGGCGACGACGACGACGATGCTCTGGCTGTCTGGCTGGCTGCCTGGCTGGATGGCGGAACTTTTGGCATCCTCTTGTTCTTTCCTCTTAACCGGGATGATGCCGTCTCTGGAGAAAAACGGGGCCACATTACGCCACTTACGCGGCACCGTTTGCCCGGGCGTAATTCAAACTGACAAGAAGACGACCAACTCCGGAGGTTTTACTCCGCAGCATCCCAGCTCAACTAAGTACGAGCTAACTTTTGAGCTAATGTTGCTGCTGCTGCTGCTGGTGCCCATGATGCATTGTAGATTCTAGGAACTTAGGAGAGAAAGCCAATTTTACAAAGAAACCTTCATTCTACTTAAGTACTTGTGAACAAATTATGACTGGTTGGATTATTTAACAGAATATGCATCCGTTTGAGGTAAAGGAGTGGTTAAAAGTTGGTTAAGTAAATATTCAACGATTTTGTCATCCAATTCTAAATTTGGTTACTGTTTCTATGAAAAGCTTTATGACTGAGATCGTGTCGGTCGATTCCATCACGTTCATCGTGGTGAAATTGGCTAACGCGCCGTTGTACTGAAGTGGAGATTGCGGGTTCAAGCCCTGCCGGTGAGCCGTTGTTTTTTTTTTTTCGAAAATCCATGATATATTCGACTTATGTTCTTTCGTTGTTTGATTCCTCATGTTTCTCTAATACTTTCCATCACCTTCGAAAATTGAATATTTTCAGGTACAAAGATGTACCAAGCGATTTCATAACATTAGTATTGATTTTAATTCGAAGAAATTGGTTAAAACCTTCTCAAAGAAACTCAATTGCCCGGGCCCTCTGAGGAAAACAAAAATTTAAACTTGACTTTAATCATACTGCTTTAAGCTCTAGGAATGATCTTTAAGATCTTTAAGCAATCTAGCTGGGGATACTTGATTCCTTAGCTATATCTAGAAACTGGAATGTCGTTCAAAGATCAAATGTTTTAGAAAAATGTGTCAAATGGAACAAAACAGCAATGGTTGAGGCTCAAAAAATTTTAACAAAATAAGTTTTTGAGTTATTAAACATTGTTTGAAAATTTTTACAAAATGTGACTTGAAGATCTTTTTTCATCATTTTAAAATGTTTCTAACAAGGAAATATTATAACAAAAATATTTATTCCAAAACATCAATCTTTCGAGTGTAATATGAACTTAAAAATGCAATATTTTCAAAACGATGGAAAACTCCTAACTTTTTTTCAGAAAAAGTTTTCTAAAATGTTGATTATGGGTACAATTGATCCCTAATATTTGGGTACAAAAGATCCCGGTATATTCTTCTTCTCAATGGATCGTGATCATTGTTGATTACGAGATTACTAATATTTATCCAATAGCTAATATTCATCCATCAATTATCTGAAGAAAAGGGCTAAAATAATTGATTTTCTCTTGTGTATAGAAAATTGCGCCCGTAAGTATGCAATGTCATAAGGGTTCTAATAAGCTAAGGTACACCGGGGTAAGTGGGGACGCGGGGTAAGTGGGGACGGTGGCTATTAAAACAATACTGTGAACTATTTTTCAAACTTTTAATGCAGAATGTTAAATGTACTTGTAATCTATCCAATAACTGTAAAAGAGATACGGTTCCGACAATTGCGGATGTTTACGGTGACTTTTTATAAATATTCTATTTTTAACTACGATGTGGAGTTGATGTGCATCTTTTTCAATCGCAAATTTCTCGTAAACTAGCTGGCTCTTGACGAAAAACTCTACATTGAAACAATCTTTACATTCGAAACAACCATTTAGGAAAAGAAACGACGGTTAAAAATTGAGAAAAAAGGGTTTCTTTACAAAAATCTAAAATTTTGTCTTCAAACCCTACCTGGGGTAAGTGGGGACGGCTTCATACATACTTGATGTTTACACATTTTTTCAGTTTTCTCTCCTTCATTCAATACAATTTAGCTATATTTAGCATTCAGATCATGAAATTTTGGGAAAATACTTGTTTTTTCGAAAATAAGTACATATTTTCGATAATACCGGATTACACACAATAATCATAGATTAATTAGTATCATGAACTTTTTTCAAAATTTCGGACGGTTCGAGCAATAAAGTAACGTATTCAACCAAAAAAACACAAATTTGTTGAAAATTTCCTTAGAAATCAAAGGGAAAATTCACCGTCCCCACTTACCCCATAAAGCGGGGTAAGTGAAGACACCAGCAGTCCATAACAATTTAAGTGATAACTTTTTTCGCTTTGCGCCTATCAAGCTCATCTCTTCAGCATTTGTGAAGAACATGTTCTGCATCACATTGAACGCGATTTTATCAAAATTGACCCACTGCTGATTTTTACATGATTTTTTAAAGTTGAACTATACGAAAAACCGTCCCCACTTACCCCGGTGTACCTTATAGAATTTTTTTCCCGACAATTATAGATTGTGAAATGAGAACAAACATGACCAAAATAGTCAAATAATATTCTATCTTGGGGTTGTGTTTGATTTTTTCCATGGATTAGGGCTTCCTGAATAAAGGATCAAGTCTCCCTTAACTTCAAAAATATCGCAATTTTTTACTCCCACGAAAATGCATCTAGTTCATCTACGGGTTCAAGTATCGTTCTAATTTTAGGATCATAGAAACTTGAAGTTACATGCTGTCAGAAAATGTAAAAGAGTGCGGGTTGCTAAATTTTTCCAAAAAGATATGGTGAAAATAAGAAATGGAGATCAAGTATCCCCACTCTCCCCTAATATTACAGGTAAACTATTGCAAAACTTTTCCCTCATTTTTTAGTTGAACAAATTAGCACAATTTTTGACAATACCAATGAGGAATCATAGAACGAAAGAACATAAGCCGTAAATAACATGAATTTTTCGAAAAAGATAAAACGGCTTACCGGCAGGACATGAACCAGCAATCTCCGCTTCAGTACAACGGCGCGTTAGCCAAATTCTCCACGGTGAACACGAGCAATCGAGCTCTGCCGATCAACTTCTGGACCTTCTATCGACACACCATGTATATACCGCATGTGATCTTTCTCACTAATGATCTCTCTTGTTTCTCTAACCCCACCCATCGACTCGGGATTTAAGCTGAGCGAGCACATGGTCGATTGCTTCGGGTTTGCCGCAACTAACGGTCAGATGAAGAAGCAATCAGTGCTGCTCAAGGTTTTTCATGGTTATAAATTTAAAATACAATTTTGAATGATTTTATGAAAAAAACAACAATTCCTAAGCTTTCAATTGCACCCTTCAGATCTGCAATACGTTGTTAGATGAGAAAGATATGAATGAGATAAATGTTTTTAAAAGAATGATCAAAAACTTTTGGCCGATACACCATGCTGAGGGGTGATCCCAAACTTTTGGACGATAACTTAAGTGTCTATTTTATTCATTAAAAGTACATTTTTAAATTTTTGCACAAAATTTATTTATTCTGTTTTGAGAAGTATAGAATACGGATTCAAATGCAATTCAAATTTTGAAATTTTGTTCACCCTATCGCGAGATGATTTTCTTTGAATATTGAGTGCGATTTTTTGAAAATGTTCTAACTTTAGGTTAAGTTTTAGGTGCAAAACTAAAACATTATTTCTGGGTAAAATACCTCCGAAATAGCTATTGCTCATTATCTTTCAAATGAGATCAGAAGATTTGCAATATGTTCTAAGACGGCTGAGATATGAACGATCAAAATTTGCATGTTTTATAGCGGGTGATCCCAAACTTTTGGCCGGCAGTGTACATTGTACATATGAATTATATAAGCATAAAAACAAAATACATACATTTGTTTAAAAATGTAAGCTGTACTGCTTAATGAGGGCTATATCGAAGCATTTGTTTTGCCACGACATTCAATCGCATGTGTGGTAAGAAACAATAAAATATCATGACATTGAAAAAAAAAACACCGCTTGTAATGATGATAATTTTTTCATCATTGTTTTATTTTGTTTCATTAAATGTTGTTTGAATGTCTTTATGTCATTCACACATTTTTACCAACGGAAGGGCGTTGAAAAGCTTGAACTTTGTTCGATGTTTACTCCTAGATTTGAATGCATAATTGTTGACTCGGAAAGTAGATGTTATATTTATCAACTGGACTATGCCTGCATTATCGATTTATAGAAATTTAGACTAAAAAGCAACGCACTTTTAGATAAGAAAAAAAAACTTACATATGCATCGCTGCAAAACATGACTTTTCGCATCCATATGTATTTATTATGTATTATGTATGTACACATGTAAAATTTGAAATAATTTGGTTTATTCCTGAGTAAGCGCAACGCGTTTCAATTTTGTATGAAAATTTGTAAAGATATTTTCGAACAATAAATCTTTCAGAAAATTCAATTTAGCTTGAAATGAAGCCGGTCTTTGATTTTTGGTTTTGAGTATTCTTTTGTTCTTTTGTATTCTTAATCTTCATTTTTTGCTATCATATCAAGCAGCTAAGCATTTCATGAAAAAAGTTATAACCGTTTCAAAGTAAAAAATCAGAATCCATTGGAAGGTATTTAAAATGGCAGACTTTGCTTGTTAGAGCTTATAATTGTTTGATTAAATGTTTCTGCAAAGATAAGGTAAATGAATAAATTCCCTGGCATTAAAAAGCAGATTTTTGAGATTTTTTATTCTCATCCTACTGTGACACAAATTTCAAATAAGCATTCAAAATCGCAAAATTTTTAAAAATAATTTGAAATAAATATGTACAACATTAAACATCTTTTCAAGGGTACAAGTTAGGTGCATGTTTTGTTCACATGAATTGTACTGCAAGATTTAAGGGATATTTTTCAACCAAACTTTAATTTTTAGAACTTTCAGCACTTCTCTGGAGAATTTAGCATGGAAAATTTTGTTTTCCCATGCAAATTTCGATACCAAATCTAAACTCGTTGCGCTAATTCAGGATTTCTTGCAGCCAGCAAAAACAACAAAACAACGTAATAGAAGGTGCAAAATTTTAGAATTTGGAATTTTCATTCGAAGCTTGCAGCGGTCTAGTGTACAAACAGTTGCTTTCAAAAATGAATGAAATCGCGTGAAGCAGCGTACTCGATTCCAACTTTAACCAGCTGCCATTTTTGTCTCGGTTGGTATTTTTCCATGAAATTTTCACAAAAACTAGTTCAATAATTTAACCAAAATTTCTCTAAATTTAAAGACTTTACAAATACTGGAGAAAAAGGTACAGCTATTCTCGTGAAAAAGGGAAAATTGAGATTCCTTTTCAAAATTCACTGTATTTTTGACCATTTTCATTTAAAATACTCGAAATTTATCATAAATATTTAAAAATATATGATTGAGTACCTGGTTGAGTTTCATTAAAATCGATGACACGATCAAAAATGGAACCGGTTTGAAAATGAGGTCCACAACTGTCTTACTAGCGATTTCACTCTTTTTTGGACGGATGTTTGTATAAAAATTATTTGTAAAATAGCCGTAAAATTAACATAACACATTTTACCTTATTGATAAAAACTTCATTACTGATATTTTTTGGAATTTTTTGTTTTTCAAAATCAGATGAACAGAGTTTCAGTAACGACCTGCAAAAAATTGATATGCGAATTTGCAGTGTTCGGCATCGCTAACTGAAAAAATAGCGCCGCTTATTAGATCGCTAACTCATTCCAAGTTAGCGATCGCTAATAAATTACGCTAAATGTGCCGAAAAAGTTATCGCTTTAAGCTTAAAGCGCTAATCGCTAATCCCTAATTGTTGAACAACATAAAGGCCGGAACAAATATCAAATTCTGCTTTTGTCACGCTCCCCCCTCGATTTTTCCTACTCCTCAAGGGGGGGAAATAATGTTTCAAGTATTTAATTTAAAATTAAACTAATTGATCGAATTTTCATACAATGATATAAGCAAAACAAAAACTGTCTAAGATGGGCATTTCAACAACTCTCGGTGTTCTACTATTTTGAAAAAAAGAATTTTCAAACAACTACAAAAGCAAAAAAACAGAATGTGGAACAGGAGACATACCTCTTTTTTTAATTTAAATTTTAGATAAAAATTCGCTCGATTTATCGGTTTTGTGCAAAGTAGATAGTATGCAATTTCGTTGCTAACAATCTTTCGTGCAATTCGTTTCTATTTGTTGTTTTTTGCAATATTTTACATTCTCATCATTTAGAATCTTTAAACTGTTCTCCCCTTTTCCAAACTTGCAGGAGCATTGTCAAACGTAAACATATATACAATTTCTATTTGATCTGAAAACCAATGCTACAATGGTAATATTATCTTATTTTTATATGAACTGATCTGTAAAATTTCTTAAAAACTGTTTTGTGATAGTAAATATCTCAACCATTTGAAAACAAATGTTGATGAAGGGATGTTCCAAATAGTTTTATATTGTTTAACACCTTTTATTGTTATCTTCTTCTGTTGCGAAAAAAAAAGTTCTAGAAGATAGAAAAATGACACTAAAAATACATCTTTTCTCTAACTCGAGTACACAATCCTCCAACTTATCCAATTAAGCAATCAGACTGAAGCCCAATGTCACCTCAACCTGATTTATGACAAAAAGTATATTCTGTCACTTATAACTCGGGAGATTGATACCAATATATGGGAGTTAGCGGTCTTCAATTAGCACAACCAAAAAATAGCGAAACTTTTTAATTCGCTAGATCAATCAAAACTTAGCGACAAAATTAAACCGCTAACGAAAAGTTAGCGTACTAACTAGCGAATAGCGGATTAGCGCATTTGTGCCGAACACTGCGAATTTGATAAAACAAAACTTGAAGTGACAAATCTTCATAGAATCTATTCATACGTGATTTTTGTCTATTTCCAGAAATACAAAACTGAAGTTTGCATAAATTTAATATGTTTTAAGTTGTAAATTTTTGACTTATCGAAATAATACATTTCACTTTGAATATGATTCCTCCTAAAGAGGGTCCCATACCAAATCAATATGATATTCGACATAAATTGAAGGTTTTCAGAGAGTGTAATCAAAAAAATTTTGTACTAAAACTTTTTTAGAAACATAATGATTTTTTATTACTTGAAGTCCCCTCCTCGTTTTAAAACGGGGTTAGTCACATACAAAATCAATACAATCTAGTTTCGAACTTGATTTTTTTTTTTCAAATGATTAAATATTATGTGGTATTAACGGTTTTGGATCATAGGCAAACCATTGACATTTTTGTCGTTTACTAAATTATGCGTTAGAATTTTTCATTATCAGTTGGTTTATCTACTAGTTTTAACCTTCTTCAAACATGAAATCATTACCGTTGAGAAAGTAGGTAAATTCGAAAACTTTTTGTAAAAGTTTTATGAATTACGCAAACGCTTATTTGTAGTAAATATAAATATTTGAATTCTGCCTCTTGATTTCGCCTAATACAAAATAATCATTTTGTGACATTGCATCTCTAACAATTATGACAAAGCAGATGACATTTATTATTGGTTCTGTCCCACTGCGTGGCCGTCACTTGAAAATAGATTTAATCAAGCCATCGTTTTAGCGACATTGACGACATCGACATCGATGCTAAGCGTTGTTGACGATAATGACGTTGGTCAATTCTGCCGGAATGCGGAAATGCACCTATACTGGCCACTGCACCACTGGTTGAATAAGTTCGGCGGGCCATCCGGATTGCAAATCTCCGCTTGGTCCTACCGGAAATGGCTGCAGCCTGCAATTGTGCAGAACACTGTGCGCAGATCGTAACCGATATCTTGCCGCATCTTTGCACGATTCGACGATGACGGGAAATTAAATTACGAACCCGAAACGTGCCTGTGGTTTGCCAGCCAGCTGCCACTTGTCAACGTGCTGTCGCAATCGTATAAAAGCAGAGTAGAGCAGAGTAGAGTTGAAAGTAGTGGTCGGTCCAGAGAAAATCGAAACGCTTCAAATAAGCGCTGGGCTAGGAAAATGGCACATTAAGCCTTCCTGAATGGAGTAGAACTTGGAAAACGCTTCTCGGGCAAACACTTGATCAGAGAAATGTTTAGCGCACATACAGAATCCGGATGACACAATCAATGGAACGACGAGCAGCAGCGAAAGATTTCAAATATTCCGGAGTCAAAAACATGATTGGCGATGTCATCCCATTTCGAAAGATGCATGAGAATGGAAGGCGTTGGCGTCGACAGTTTTGCTTTCGGAAAGAGAATTTCACCAATCAAGGACGCTAAAAGTTAGAAAAAAAAAAACAAAACATGTCATCTAGCTTCCAGAACGGCAACATGGTAATAAGTTTAAAATTGTATTCAACGAATCACAGTTTTATCATTTTTTTAAATTTTCCTCTAAAATGTATAAAAAAGAGTGATTACCAAGTTCAAAAAGCTTTTCTAAAGCAAATGAGAATTAAGCATGTCATTTCTGAAAATTTTTAAATTTTTGTAATTTTTATCATTTTTATCAATTTTGTCATTTTTGACATTTTTTTTTGTCATTTTTGTCATTTTGTCATTTTTGTCATTTTTGTCATTTTTGTCATTTTGTCATTTTTTGTCATTTTTGTCATTTTTGTCATTTTTGTCATTTTTGTCATTTTTGTCATTTTTGTCATTTTTGTCATTTTTGTCATTTTTGTCATTTTTGTCATTTTTGTCATTTTTGTCATTTTTGTCATTTTTGTCATTTTTGTCATTTTTGTCATTTTTGTCATTTTTGTCATTTTTGTCATTTTTGTCATTTTTGTCATTTTTGTCATTTTTGTCATTTTTGTCATTTTTGTCATTTTTGTCATTTTTGTCATTTTTGTCATTTTTGTCATTTTTGTCATTTTTGACATTTTTGTCATTTTCATTTTTGTCATTTTTGTCATTTTTGTCATTTTTGTCATTTTTGTCATTTTTGTCATTTTTGTCATTTTTGTCATTTTTGTCATTTTTGTCATTTTTGTCATTTTTGTCATTTTTGTCATTTTTGTCATTTTTGTCATTTTTGTCATTTTTGTCATTTTTGTCATTTTTTGTCATTTTTGTCATTTTTGTCATTTTTGTCATTTTTGTCATTTTTGTCATTTTTGTCATTTTTGTCATTTTTGTCATTTTTGTCATTTTTGTCATTTTTGTCATTTTTGTCATTTTTGTCATTTTTGTCATTTTTGTCATTTTTGTCATTTTTGTCATTTTTGTCATTTTTGTCATTTTTGTCATTTTTGTCATTTTTGTCATTTTTGTCATTTTTGTCATGTTTGTCATTTTTGTCATTTTGTCATTTTTGTCATTTTTGTCATTTTTGTCATTTTTGTCATTTTTGTCATTTTTGTCATTTTTGTCATTTTTGTCATTTTTGTCATTTTTGTCATTTTTGTCATTTTTGTCATTTTTGTCATTTTTGTCATTTTGTCATTTTTGTCATTTTTGTCATTTTGTCATTTTTGTCATGTTTGTCATTTTTGTCATTTTTGTCATTTTTGTCATGTTTGTCATTTTTGTCATTTTTGTCATTTTTGTCATTTTTGTCATTTTTGTCATTTTTGTCATTTTTGTCATTTTTGTCATTTTGTCATTTTTGTCATTTTTGTCATTTTTGTCATTTTTGTCATTTTTGTCATTTTTGTCATTTTTGTCATTTTTGTCATTTTTGTCATTTTTGTCATTTTTGTCATTTTTGTCATTTTTGTCATTTTGTCATTTTTGTCATTTTTGTCATTTTTGTCATTTTTGTCATTTTTGTCATTTTTGTCATTTTTGTCATTTTTGTCATTTTTGTCATTTTTGTCATTTTTGTCATTTATGTCATTTTTATCATTTTTGAAATTTTTGTCATTTTTGTCATTTTTGTCATTTTTGTCAATTTTGTCAATTTTGTCAATTTTGTCATTTTTGTCAATTTTGTCATTTTTGTCATTTTTGTCATTTTTGTCATTTTTGTCATTTTTGTCATTTTTGTCATTTTCGTCATTTTTGTCATTTTTGTCATTTTTGTCATTTTTGTCATTTTTGTCATTTTTGTCATTTTTGTCATTTTTGTCATTATTATCATATTGTCATTTTGTCATTTTTGTTAATTTTGTTATTTTCGTCTTTTTTGTCATATTTGTCATTTTGGTCATTTTTGTCATTTTTGTCTTCTTTGTCATTTTTGTCATTTTTGCCATTTTTGTCATTTTTGTCATTTTTGTCATTTTGTCATTTTGTCATTTTTGTCATTTCTGTCATTTTTGTCATTTTTGTCATTTTTGTCATTTTTGTCATTTTTGTCATTTTTGTCATTTTTGTCATTTTTGTCATTTTTGTCATTTTTGTCATTTTTGTCATTTTCGTCATTTTTGTCATTTTTGTCATTTTTGTCATTTTTGTCATTTTTGTCATTTTTGTCATTTTTGTCATTTTTGTCATTTTTGTCATTTTTGTCATTTTTGTCATTTTTGTCATTTTTGTCATTTTTGTCATTTTTGTCATTTTTGTCATTTTTGTCATTTTTGTCATTTTTGTCATTTTTGTCATTTTTGTCATTTTTGTCATTTTTGTCATTTTTGTCATTTTTGTCATTTTTGTCATTTTTGTCATTTTTGTCATCTTTGTCATTTTTGTCATTTTTGTCATTTTTGTCATTTTTGTCATTTTTGTCATTTTTGTCATTTTTGTCATTTTTGACATTTTTGTCATTTTTGTCATTTTTGTCATTTTTGTCATTTTTGTCATTTTTGTCATCTTTGTCATTTTTGTCATTTTTGTCATTTTTGTCATTTTGTCATTTTTGTCATTTTTGTCATTTTTGTCATTTTGTCATTTTTGTCATTTTTGTCATTTTTGTCATTTTTGTCATTTTTGTCATTTTTGTCATTTTTGTCATTTTTGTCATTTTTGTCATTTTTGTCATTTTTGTCATTTTTGTCATTTTTGTCATTTTTGTCATTTTTGTCATTTTTGTCATTTTTGTCATTTTTGTCATTTTTGTCATTTTTGTCATTTTTGTCATTTTTGTCATTTTTGTCATTTTTGTCATTTTCATTTGTCATTTTTGTCATTTTTGTCATTTTTGTCATTTTTGTCATTTTTGTCATTTTTGTCACTTTTGTCATTTATGTCATTTTTGTCATTTTTGTCATTTTTGTCATTTTTGTCATTTTTGTCATTTTTGTCATTTTTGTCATTTTTGTCATTTTTTTCATTTTTGTCATTTTTGTCATTTTTGTCATTTTTGTCATTTTTGTCATTTTGTCATTTTTGTCATTTTTGTCATTTTTGTCATTTTTGTCATTTTTGTCATTTTTGTCATTTTTGTCATTTTTGTCATTTTTGTCATTTTTGTCATTTTTGTCATTTTTGTCATTTTTGTCATTTTTGTCATTTTTGTCATTTTTGTCATTTTTGTCATTTTTGTCATTTTTGTCATTTTTGTCATTTTGTCATTTTTGTCATTTGTGTCATTTTTGTCATTTTTGTCATTTTTGTCATTTTTGTCATTTTTGTCATTTTTGTCATTTTTGTCATTTTTGTCATTTTTGTCATTTTTGTCATTTTCGTCATTTTTGTCATTTTTGTCATTTTTGTCATTTTTGTCATTTTTGTCATTTTTGTCATTTTTGTCATTTTTGTCATTTTTGTCAATTTTGTCATTTTTGTCATTTTTGTCATTTTTGTCATTTTGTCATTTTTGTCATTATTGTCATTTTTGTCATTTTTGTCATTTTTGTCATTTTTGTCATTTTTGTCATTTTTGTCATTTTTGTCATTTTTGTCATTTTTGTCATTTTTGTCATTTTTGTCATTTTTGTCATTTTTGTAATTTTTGTCATATTTTAATTTTTGTAATTTTTGTCATTTTTGTCAATTTTGTCATTTTTGTCATTTTTGTCATTTTTGTCATATTTGTCATGTTTGTCATTTTTGTCATTTTTGTCATCTTTGTCATTTTTGTCATTTTTGTCATTTTTGTCATTTTGTCATTTTTGTCATTTTTGTCATTTTTGTCATTTTTGTCATTTTTGTCATTTTGTCATTTTTGTCATTTTTGTCATTTTTGTCATTTTTGTCATTTTTGTCATTTTTGTCATTTTTGTCATTTTTGTCATTTTTGTCATTTTTGTCATTTTGTCATTTTTGTCATTTTTGTCATTTTTGTCATTTTTGTCATTTTTGTCATTTTTGTCATTTTTGTCATTTTTGTCATTTTTGTCATTTTTGTCATTTTTGTCATTTTTGTCATTTTTGTCATTTTTGTCATTTTTGTCATTTTTGTCATTTTTGTCATTTTGTCATTTTTGTCATTTTTGTCATTTTTGTCATTTTTGTCATTTTTGTCATTTTTGTCATTTTTGTCATTTTTGTCATTTTTGTCATTTTTGTCATTTTTGTCATTTTTGTCATTTTTGTCATTTTTGTCATTTTTGTCATTTTTGTCATTTTTGTCATTTTTGTCATTTTTGTCATTTTTGTCATTTTTGTCATTTTTGTCATTTTTGTCATTTTGTCATTTTTGTCATTTTTGTCATTTTTGTCATTTTTGTCATTTTTGTCATTTTTGTCATTTTGTCATTTTTGTCATTTTTGTCATTTTTGTCATTTTTGTCACTTTTGTCATTTTTGTCATTTTTGTCATTTTTGTCATTTTTGTCATTTTTGTCATTTTTGTCATTTTTGTCATTTTTGTCATTTTGTCATTTTTGTCATTTTTGTCATTTTTGTCATTTTTGTCATTTTTGTCATTTTGTCATTTTTTGTCATTTTTGTCATTTTGTCATTTTTGTCATTTTTGTCATTTTTGTCATTTTTGTCATTTTTGTCATTTTTGTCATTTTTGTCATTTTTGTCATTTTTGTCATTTTTGTCACTTTTGTCATTTTTGTCATTTTTGTCATTTTTGTCATTTTTGTCATTTTTGTCATTTTTGTCATTTTTGTCATTTTTGTCATTTTTGTCATTTTTGTCATTTTTGTCATTTTTGTCATTTTTGTCATTTTTGTCATTTTTGTCATTTTTGTCATTTTTGTCATTTTTGTCATTTTTGTCATTTTTGTCATTTTTGTCATTTTTGTCATGTTTGTCATTTTTGTCATGTTTGTCATTTTTGTCATTTTTGTCATTTATGTCATTAAGTCATTTTTGTCATTTTTGTTATTTTTGTCATTTTTGTCATTTTTGTCATTTTTGTTATTTTTGTCATTTTTGTCATTTTTGTCATTTTTGTCATTTTTGTCATTTTTGTCTTATTGTCATTTTTGTCATTTTTGTCATTTTTGTCATTTTTGTCATTTTTGTCATTTTTGTCATTTTTGTCATTTCTGTCATTTTTATCATTTTTGAAATTTTTGTCATTTTTGTCATTTTTGTCATTTTTGTCAATTTTGTCAATTTTGTCAATTTTGTCATTTTTGTCAATTTTGTCATTTTTGTCATTTTTGTCATTTTTGTCATTTTTGTCATTTTTGTCATTTTCGTCATTTTTGTCATTTTTGTCATTTTTGTCATTTTTGTCATTTTTGTCATTTTTGTCATTTTTGTCATTTTTGTCATTTTTGTCATTTTTGTCATTATTATCATATTGTCATTTTGTCATTTTTGTTAATTTTGTTATTTTCGTCTTTTTTGTCATATTTGTCATTTTGGTCATTTTTGTCATTTTTGTCTTCTTTGTCATTTTTGTCATTTTTGCCATTTTTGTCATTTTTGTCATTTTTGTCATTTTTGTCATTTTTGTCATTTCTGTCATTTTTGTCATTTTTGTCATTTTTGTCATTTTTGTCATTTTTGTCATTTTTGTCATTTTTGTCATTTTTGTCATTTTTGTCATTTTTGTCATTTTTGTCATTTTTGTCATTTTCGTCATTTTTGTCATTTTTGTCATTTTTGTCATTTTTGTCATTTTTGTCATTTTTGTCATTTTTGTCATTTTTGTCATTTTTGTCATTTTTGTCATTTTTGTCATTTTTGTCATTTTTGTCATTTTTGTCATTTTTGTCATTTTTGTCATTTTTGTCATTTTTGTCATTTTTGTCATTTTTGTCATTTTTGTCATTTTTGTCATTTTTGTCATTTTTGTCATTTTTGTCATTTTTGTCATTTTTGTCATTTTTGTCATTTTTGTCATTTTTGTCATTTTTGTCATTTTTGTCATTTTTGTCATTTTTGTCATCTTTGTCATTTTTGTCATTTTTGTCATTTTTGTCATTTTTGTCATTTTTGTCATTTTTGTCATTTTTGTCATTTTTGACATTTTTGTCATTTTTGTCATTTTTGTCATTTTTGTCATTTTTGTCATTTTTGTCATTTTTGTCATCTTTGCCATTTTTGTCATTTTTGTCATTTTTGTCATTTTTGTCATTTTTGTCATTTTTGTCATTTTTGTCATTTTTGTCATTTTTGTCATTTTTGTCATTTTTGTCATTTTTGTCATTTTTGTCATTTTTGTCATTTTTGTCATTTTTGTCATTTTTGTCATTTTTGTCATTTTTGTCATTTTTGTCATTTTTGTCATTTTTGTCATTTTTGTCATTTTTGTCATTTTTGTCATTTTTGTCATTTTTGTCACTTTTGTCATTTATGTCATTTTTGTCATTTATGTCATTTTTGTCATTTTTGTCATTTTTGTCATTTTTGTCATTTTTGTCATTTTTGTCATTTTTGTCATTTTTGTCATTTTTGTCATTTTTGTCATTTTTGTCATTTTTGTCATTTTTGTCATTTTTGTCATTTTTGTCATTTTTGTCATTTTTGTCATTTTTGTCATTTTTGTCATTTTTGTCATTTTTGTCATTTTTGTCATTTTTGTCATTTTTGTCATTTTGTCATTTTTGTCATTTTTGTCATTTTTGTCATTTTTGTCATTTTTGTCATTTTTGTCATTTTTGTCATTTTTGTCATTTTTGTCATTTTTGTCATTTTTGTCATTTTGTCATTTTTGTCATTTGTGTCATTTTTGTCATTTTTGTCATTTTTGTCATTTTTGTCATTTTTGTCATTTTTGTCATTTTTGTCATTTTTGTCATTTTCGTCATTTTTGTCATTTTTGTCATTTTTGTCATTTTTGTCATTTTTGTCATTTTTGTCATTTTTGTCATTTTTGTCATTTTTGTCATTTTTGTCATTTTTGTCATTTTTGTCAATTTTGTCATTTTTGTCATTTTTGTCATTTTGTCATTTTTGTCATTTTTGTCATTTTTGTCATTTTTGTCATTTTTGTCATTTTTGTCATTTTTGTCATTTTTGTCATTTTTGTCATTTTTGTCATTTTTGTCATTTTTGTCATTTTTGTCATTTTTGTCATTTTTGTCATTTTTGTAATTTTTGTCATATTTTAATTTTTGTAATTTTTGTCATTTTTGTCAATTTTGTCATTTTTGTCATTTTTGTCATTTTTGTCATTTTTGTCATATTTGTCATGTTTGTCATTTTTGTCATTTTTGTCATCTTTGTAATTTTTGTCATTTTTGTCATTTTGTCATTTTTGTCATTTTTGTCATTTTTGTCATTTTTGTCATTTTTGTCATTTTGTCATTTTTGTCATTTTTGTCATTTTTGTCATTTTTGTCATTTTTGTCATTTTTGTCATTTTTGTCATTTTTGTCATTTTTGTCATTTTTGTCATTTTTGTCATTTTTGTCATTTTTGTCATTTTTGTCATTTTTGTCATTTTTGTCATTTTTGTCATTTTTGTCATTTTTGTCATTTTTGTCATTTTTGTCATTTTTGTCATTTTTGTCATTTTTGTCATTTTTGTCATTTTTGTCATTTTTGTCATTTTTGTCATTTTTGTCATTTTTGTCATTTTTGTCATTTTTGTCATTTTTGTCATTTTTGTCATTTTTGTCATTTTTGTCATTTTTGTCATTTTTGTCATTTTTGTCATTTTTGTCATTTTTGTCATTTTTGTCATTTTAGTAATTTTTGTCATTTTTGTCATTTTTGTCATTTTTGTCATTTTTGTCATTTTTGTCATTTTTGTCATTTTTGTCATTTTTGTCATTTTTGTCATTTTTGTCATTTTTGTCATTTTTGTCATTTTTGTCATTTTTGTCATTTTTGTCATTTTGTCATTTTTGTCATTTTTGTCATTTTTGTCATTTTTGTCATTTTTGTCATTTTTGTCATTTTTGTCATTTTTGTCATTTTTGTCATTTTTGTCATTTTTGTCATTTTTGTCATTTTTGTCATTTTTGTCATTTTTGTCATTTTGTCATTTTTGTCATTTTTGTCATTTTTGTCATTTTTGTCATTTTGTCATTTTTGTCATTTTTGTCATTTTTGTCATTTTTGTCATTTTTGTCATTTTTGTCATTTTTGTCATTTTTGTCATTTTTGTCATTTTTGTCATTTTTGTCATTTTTGTCATTTTTGTCATTTTTGTCATTTTTGTCATTTTTGTCATTTTTGTCATTTTTGTCATTTTTGTCATATTGTCATTTTATTATTTTGTTAATTTGTAATTTTCGTCTTTTTTGTCATTTTTGTCATTTTTGTCATTTTTGTCATTTTTGTCATTTTTGTCATTTTTGTCATTTTTGTCATTTTTGTCATTTTTGTCATTTTTGTCATTTTTGTCATTTTTGTCATTTTTGTCATTTTTGTCATTTTTGTCATTTTTGTCATTTTTGTCATTTTTGTCATTTTTGTCATTTTTGTCATTTTTGTCATTTTTGTCATTTTTGTCATTTTTGTCATTTTTGTCATTTTTGTCATTTTTGTCATTTTTGTCATTTTTGTCATTTTTGTCATTTTTGTCATTTTTGTCATTTTTGTCATTTTTGTCATTTTTGTCATTTTTGTCATTTTTGTCATTTTTGTCATTTTTGTCATTTTTGTCATTTTTGTCATTTTTGTCATTTTTGTCATTTTTGTCATTTTTGTCATTTTTGTCATTTTTGTCATTTTTGTCATTTTTGTCATTTTTGTCATTTTTGTCATTTTTGTCATTTTTGTCATTTTGTCATTTTTGTCATTTTTGTCATTTTTGTCATTTTTGTCATTTTTGTCATTTTTGTCATTTTGTCATTTTTGTCATTTTTGTCATTTTTGTCATTTTTGTCATTTTTGTCATTTTTGTCATTTTTGTCATTTTTGTCATTTTTGTCATTTTGTCATTTTTGTCATTTTTGTCATTTTTGTCATTTTTGTCATTTTTGTCATTTTGTCATTTTTGTCATTTTTGTCATTTTTGTCATTTTTGTCATTTTTGTCATTTTTGTCATTTTTGTCATTTTTGTCATTTTTGTCATTTTTGTCATTTTTGTCATTTTTGTCATTTTTGTCATTTTTGTCATTTTTGTCATTTTTGTCATTTTTGTCATTTTTGTCATTTTTGTCATTTTTGTCATTTTTGTCATTTATGTCATTTTTGTCATTTATGTCATTAAGTCATTTTTGTCATTTTTGTCATTTTTGTCATTTTTGTCATTTTTGTCATTTTTGTCATTTTTGTCATTTTTGTCATTTTTGTCATTTTTGTCATTTTTGTCATTTTTGTCATTTTTGTCATTTTTGTCATTTTTCTTATTTTTGTTATTTTTGTCATTTTTGTCATTTTTGTCTTATTGTCATTTTTGTCATTTTTGTCATTTTTGTCATTTTTGTCATTTTTGTCATTTTTGTCATTTTTGTCATTTTTGTCATTTTTGTCATTTTTGTCATTTTTGTCATTTTTGTCATTTTTGTCATTTTTGTCATTTTTGTCATTTTTGTCATTTTTGTCATTTTTGTCATTTCTGTCATTTTTATCATTTTTGAAATTTTTGTCATTTTTGTCATTTTTGTCATTTTTGTCAATTTTGTCAATTTTGTCATTTTTGTCATTTTTGTCATTTTGTCATTTTTGTCATTTTTGTCATTTTTGTCATTTTTGTCATTTTTGTCATTTTTGTCATTTTTGTCATTTTTGTCATTTTTGTCATTTTGTCATTTTTGTCATTTTTGTCATTTTTGTCATTTTTGTCATTTTTGTCATTTTTGTCATTTTTGTCATTTTGTCATTTTTGTCATTTTTGTCATTTTTGTCATTTTTGTCATTTTTGTCATTTTTGTCATTTTTGTCATTTTTGTCATTTTTGTCATTTTTGTCATTTTTGTCATTTTTGTCATTTTTGTCATTTTTGTCATTTTTGTCATTTTTGTCATTTTTGTCATTTTTGTCATTTTTGTCATTTTTGTCATTTTTGTCATTTTTGTCATTTTTGTCATTTTTGTCATTTTTGTCATTTTTGTCATTTTTGTCATTTTTGTCATTTTTTGTCATTTTTGTCATTTTTGTCATTTTTGTCATTTTTGTCATTTTTGTCATTTTTGTCATTTTTGTCATTTTTGTCATTTTTGTCATTTTTGTCATTTTTGTCATTTTTGTCATTTTGTCATTTTTGTCATTTTTGTCATTTTTGTCATTTATGTCATTTTTGTCATTTATGTCATTAAGTCATTTTTGTCATTTTTGTCATTTTTGTCATTTTTGTCATTTTTGTCATTTTTGTTATTTTTGTCATTTTTGTCATTTTTGTCATTTTTGTCATTTTTGTCATTTTCTTATTTTTGTCATTTTTGTCATTTTTGTCATTTTTGTCATTTTTGTCTTATTTTCATTTTTGTCATTTTTGTCATTTTTGTCATTTTTGTCATTTTTGTCATTTTTGTCATTTTTGTCATTTTTGTCATTTTTGTCATTTTTGTCATTTCTGTCATTTTTATCATTTTGAAATTTTTGTCATTTTTGTCATTTTTGTCATTTTTGTCAATTTTGTCAATTTTGTCAATTTTGTCATTTTTGTCATTTTTGTCATTTTTGTCATTTTTGTCATTTTTGTCATTTTTGTCATTTTTGTCATTTTTGTCATTTTTGTCATTTTTGTCATTTTTGTCATTTTTGTCATTTTTGTCATTTTTGTCATTTTTGTCATTTTTGTCATTATTATCATATTGTCATTTTGTCATTTTTGTTAATTTCGTTATTTTCGTCTTTTTTGTCATATTTGTCATTTTGGTCATTTTTGTCATTTTTGTCTTCTTTGTCATTTTTGTCATTTTTGCCATTTTTGTCATTTTTGTCATTTTGTCATTTTTGTCATTTTTGTCATTTTTGTCATTTTTGTCATTTCTGTCATTTTTGTCATTTTTGTCATTTTTGTCATTTTTGTCATTTTTGTCATTTTTGTCATTTTTGTCATTTTTGTCATTTTTGTCATTTTTGTCATTTTTGTCATTTTTGTCATTTTTGTCATTTTTGTCATTTTTGTCATTTTTGTCATTTTTGTCATTTTTGTCATTTTTGTCATTTTTGTCATTTTTGTCATTTTTGTCATTTTGTCATTTTTGTCATTTTTGTCATTTTTGTCATTTTTGTCATTTTTGTCATTTTTGTCATTTTTGTCATTTTTGTCATTTTTGTCATTTTTGTCATTTTTGTCATTTTTGTCATTTTTGTCATTTTTGTCATTTTTGTCATTTTTGTCATTTTTGTCATTTTTGTCATTTTTGTCATTTTTGTCATTTTTGTCATTTTTGTCATTTTTGTCATTCTTGTCATTTTTGTCATTTTTGTCATTTTTGTCATTTTTGTCATTTTTGTCATTTTTGTCATTTTTGTCATCTTTGTCATTTTTGTCATTTTGTCATTTTTGTCATTTTTGTCATTTTTGACATTTTTGTCATTTTTGTCATTTTTGTCATTTTTGTCATTTTTGTCATTTTTGTCATTTTTGTCATTTTTGTCATATTTTAATTTTTGTAATTTTTGTCATTTTTGTCAATTTTGTCATTTTTGTCATTTTTGTCATTTTTGTCATTTTTGTCATTTTTGTCATTTTTGTCATTTTTGTAATTTTGTCATTTTTGTCATTTTTGTCATTTTTGTCATTTTGTCATTTTGTCATTTTTGTCATTTTTGTAATTTTTGTAATTTTTGTAATTTTGTAATTTTTGTAATTTTTGTCATTTTTGTCATTTTTGTCATTTTTGTCATTTTTGTCATTTTTGTCATTATTGTCATTTTTGTCATTTTTGTCATTTTTGTCATTTTTTGTCATTTTTGTCATTTTTGTCATTTTTGTCATTTTTGTCATTTTTGTCATTTTTGTCATTTTTGTCATTTTTGTCATTTTTGTCATTTTTGTCATTTTTGTCATTTTTGTCATTTTTGTCATTTTTGTCATTTTTGTCATTTTTGTCATTTTTGTCATTTTTGTCATTTTTGTCATTTTTGTCATTTTTGTCATTTTTGTCATTTTTGTCATTTTTGTCATTTTTGTCATTTTGTCATTTTTGTCATTTTTGTCATTTTTGTCATTTTTGTCATTTTTGTCATTTTTGTCATTTTTGTCATTTTTGTCATTTTTGTCATTTTTGTCATTTTTGTCATTTTTGTCATTTTTGTCATTTTTGTCATTTTTGTCATTTTTGTCATTTTTGTCATTTTTGTCATTTTTGTCATTTTGTCATTTTGTCATTTTTGTCATTTTTGTCATTTTTGTCATTTTTGTCATTTTTGTCATTTTTGTCATTTTTGTCATTTTTGTCATTTTTGTCATTTTTGTCATTTTTGTCATTTTTGTCATTTTTGTCATTTTTGTCATTTTTGTCATTTTTGTCATTTTTGTCATTTTTGTCATTTTTGTCATTTTTGTCATTTTTGTCATTTTGTCATTTTTGTCATTTTTGTCATTTTTGTCATTTTTGTCATTTTTGTCATTTTTGTCATTTTTGTCATTTTTGTCATTTTTGTCATTTTTGTCATTTTTGTCATTTTTGTCATTTTTGTCATTTTTGTCATTTTTGTCATTTTGTCATTTTTGTCATTTTTGTCATTTTTGTCATTTTTGTCATTTTTGTCATTTTTGTCATTTTTGTCATTTTTGTCATTTTTGTCATTTTTGTCATTTTTGTCATTTTTGTCATTTTTGTCATTTTTGTCATTTTTGTCATTTTTGTCATTTTTGTCATTTTTGTCATTTTTGTCATTTTTGTCATTTTTGTCATTTTTGTCATTTTTGTCATTTTTGTCATTTTTGTCATTTTTGTCATTTTTGTCATTTTGTCATTTTTGTCATTTTTGTCATTTTTGTCATTTTTGTCATTTTTGTCATTTTTGTCATTTTTGTCATTTTTGTCATTTTTGTCATTTTTGTCATTTTTGTCATTTTTGTCATTTTTGTCATTTTTGTCATTTTTGTCATTTTTGTCATTTTTGTCATTTTTGTCATTTTTGTCATTTTTGTCATTTTTGTCATTTTTGTCATTTTTGTCATTTTTGTCATTTTTGTCATTTTTGTCATTTTTGTCATTTTGTCATTTTTGTCATTTTTGTCATTTTTGTCATTTTTGTCATTTTTGTCATTTTTGTCATTTTTGTCATTTTTGTCATTTTTGTCATTTTTGTCATTTTTGTCATTTTTGTCATTTTTGTCATTTTTGTCATTTTTGTCATATTTGTCATTTTTGTCATTTTTGTCATTTTTGTCATTTTTGTCATTTTTGTCATTTTTGTCATTTTTGTCATTTTTGTCATTTTTGTCATTTTTGTCATTTTTGTCATTTTTGTAATTTTTGTCATTTTTGTCATTTTTGTCATTTTTGTCATTTTTGTCATTTTTGTCATTTTTGTCATTTTTGTCATTTTTGTCATTTTTGTCATTTTTGGTCATTTTTGTCATTTTTGTCATTTTTGTCATTATTGTCATCTTTGTCATCTTTGTCATTTTTGTCATTTTTGTCATTTTTGTCATTTTTGTCATTTTTGTCATTTTTGTCATTTTTGTCATTTTTGTCATTTTTGTCATTTTTGTCATTTTTGTCATTTTTGTCATTTTTGTCATTTTTGTCATTATTGTCATCTTTGTCATTTTTGTCATTTTTGTCATTTTTGTCATTTTTGTCATTTTTGTCATTTTTGTCATTTTTGTCATTTTTGTCATTTTTGTCATTTTTGTCATTTTTGTCATTATTGTCATCTTTGTCATCTTTGTCATTTTTGTCATTTTTGTCATTTTTGTCATTTTTGTCATTTTTGTCATTTTTGTCATTTTTGTCATTTTTGTCATTTTTCTCATTTTTCCCATTTTTGTCATTTTTGTCATTTTTGTCATTTTTGTCATTTTTGTCATTTTTGTCATTTTTGTCATTTTTGTCATTTTTGTCATTTTTGTCATTTTTGTCATTTTTGTCATTTTTGTCATTTTTGTCATTTTTGTCATTTTTGTCATTTTTGTCATTTTTGTCATTTTTGTCATTTTTGTCATTTTTGTCATTTTTGTCATTTTTGTCATTTTTGTCATTTTTGTCATTTTTGTCATTTTTGTAATTTTTGTAATTTTTGTCATTTTTGTCATTTTTGTCATTTTTGTCATTTTTGTCTTTTTTGTCATTTTTGTCATTTTTGTCATTTTTGTCATTTTTGTCATTTTTGTCATTTTTGTCATTTTTGTCATTTTTGTCATTTTTGTCATTTTTGTCATTTTTGTCATTTTTGTCATTTTTGTCGTTTTTGTCATTTTTGTCATTTTTGTCATTTTTGTCATTTTTGTCATTTTTGTCATTTTTGTCATTTTTGTCATTTTTGTCATTTTTGTCATTTTTGTCATTTTTGTCATTTTTGTCATTTTTGTCATTTTTGTCATTTTTGTCATTTTTGTCATTTTTGTCATTTTTGTCATTTTTGTCATTTTTGTCATTTTTGTCATTTTTGTCATTTTTGTCATTTTTGTCATTTTTGTCATTTTTGTCATTTTTGTCATTTTTGTCATTTTTGTCATTTTTGTCATTTTTGTCATTTTTGTAATTTTTGTCATTTTTGTCATTTTTGTCATTTTTGTCATTTTTGTCATTTTTGTCATTTTTGTCATTTTTGTCATTTTTGTCATTTTTGTCATTTTTGTCATTTTTGTCATTTTTGTCATTTTTGTCATTTTTGTCATTTTTGTCATTTTTGTCATTTTTGTCATTTTTGTCCTTTTTGTCATTTTTGTCATATTTGTCATTTTTGTCATTTTTGTCATTTTTGTCATTTTTGTCATTTTTGTCATTTTTGTCATTTTTGTCATTTTTGTCATTTTTGTCATTTTTGTCATTTTTGTCATTTTTGTCATTTTTGTCATTTTTGTCATTTTTGTCATTTTTGTCATTTTTGTCATTTTTGTCATTTTTGTCATTTTTGTCATTTTTGTCATTTTTGTCATTTTTGTCATTTTTGTCATTTTTGTCATTTTTGTCATTTTTGTCATTTTTGTCATATTTGTCATTTTTGTCATTTTTGTCATTTTTGTCATATTTGTCATTTTTGTCATTTTTGTCATTTTTGTCATTTTTGTCATTTTTGTCATTTTTGTCATTTTTGTCATTTTTGTCATTTTTGTCATTTTTGTCATTTTTGTCATTTTTGTCATTTTTGTCATTTTTGTCATTTTTGTCATTTTTGTCATTTTTGTCATTTTTGTCATTTTTGTCATTTTTGTCATTTTTGTCATTTTTGTCATTTTTGTCATTTTTGTCATTTTTGTCATTTTTGTCATTTTTGTCATTTTTCTCATTTTTGTCTTTATTTTTTGAAGATTTTATTAGGTGATTACAACCAGTTTTGTACAGTTTTTTGTTCAGTTTGAAAATTTTAAAATTCTATGAATCCTGAATAAAAGGAGTATAGCCTATAGGTTAGTTTTGCTGAAACTGAATCGAGTTTATTTCAAGTTGAGAGTCTAGCACAAAACATATTCCGGCAGCAGAAAATGATCCAACAAACTTCCTCCTAAAAACATGCACAATTTGAGCTGCTGCTGCTGCAGGCTTACATCGGGAAAAGGGATTTAATATTGTTAAACAACGGGTTTTATGTTGAACATGGCATCAAGATTGAGTAATAAATTTAAACCTGTATGTAGTAGAAGTAGGTAAAACTGCAGCTCGTCACAGGGCCTTCACTCTCAGATGCGTCCCTCAAAACATCACAAAAAATATATTGCATTTTTGGAAGCCCTCACTGATGAAGGAATTTTGATTCCAGGGCCCTTCCACTTTTGTTTATGAAGGAGTGGTGAACAGGACTACCCAGAAAATATTCCTGTCATGGCAGTTCCGGTTCAGAGAAAAATGGCTTGAAAGCTTTTACGCATAACTTATATGGGATAAGTAAGGTGATAGTCGAATGACCAATTTATGTTAACAATTCTTCCTGATCGACTTCTTCAAGTTTATACACCCTTTCAAAGTAATTTTGCAATTAAAAACAATAAATAAAAATATCTTTAAATTTTGAATTCTATGAATAAACTTTGGACATTACAATGACGTTAAGTTATTTATTAGTAAATATTTTGCATCGTAATGTGTTACTATGCGTAACTGTCAAGAAGGCTTTTTCTCGATAGTCAAACGAGAGGAATGTATTCAACTAAGCTTTAAGCATCCTTTAACATCACTCTAAGTAAAGCAACCCCTACAGCTCTGTTTGGCTTTCCGAAAAAAAAAATTATGCCAGTGGGGTATTCCTTATATGATTTTATTTGATTTGGAATCATATTTCTACGCCCTAGCCCAGTAATATTTGATGTAGAAGTCTAGGGGGCTCTATATAAAGAAAAGAAAATCGCTTCCAGTCAGCACGATTTATACATTATTCATTAAATTGGATTTTACTCACTTTCTTTCTCGTTTCTTCCGTCTGCCGAAATAAGGCTTGGCTAGGCTTGGGAGCTGGTAGAAACATTCCAATTTCCACGGGAAGCGGAAAGATAGGCAAGTCTTCCAAGAGACGGCAGTAGACACCGAAAATAACAAGACGTGGCCGAGGGAAAGCGTGGGCGTAGGCATACTAACTGCTCTCGGTGCTGCTATGGCTGGTACTGATGCTGTTGTCTAGCCTGCAAATTCTCTGTTCTGGATCACGACAGTTCAAGTGGGCAACATTTTTCGCGCCCGCATAACTCATTGCTTATTTCGTCCATAGCTGGGCACTTAAGAACATTCCACGGTACTGAACCATCGCTGTTTTCCTTTTTTTGGGTTCTCTCTTGTTTTTTTTTCCTTGCGTACACGCTTCCCCGTTTTTCCTAGAACAGTGGTTGGTAACCTGAGCACTAGACTGCTGCAAAGATGACTGCTTTTTGATCCCCTTTGTTTTTTGATGCCTTTGGTTCACCAAGTATTAAAGGGTGATACGGTCAAAATTTGGTCAAGAGAAAACGCGTATAAATCGATAAAATCGTTTATTTTAAAAATCAAATTAAATTTCTTTTTCAAGTTTAATAAGTATCAAATTCAGGAAAAAATATTCAGTTAGGCTTTTGCTTTTCCAAATCCGAATTGCCGGCTCTGCCATCAGATTTTGTACAGCCACCTTGTCCACCTTCTTCGCCGCAGAAAGCCAGTTTGCCTTGAACTGCTGCTCGTTCTTAGCTGTTTTTTGGCCTTCTTAAGGTTCCGCTTAACAATACCCTAGTATCTCTTAATTGGGCGGAGCTCTGGCGTGTTGGGAGGGATCTTGTCCTTAGGAACCACCTGCACGTTGATGGCGGCGTACCACTCCATGGCCTTTTTACCGTAATGGCATCCGGCCAAAACAGTACGGAACAACCGTGTTTCTTCAGGAAAGGCAGCAGACGTTTATTCAAACACTCTTTCACGTAAATTTCTTGATTGACAGTCCCGGAAGCTATGAAAATGCTGCTTTTCAAGCCACAGGTACAGATGGCTTCTCAAACTAGATATTTCTTCGCAAACTTTGACAGTTTCATGTGCTTGAAAATATCTGCTACCTTTCCCGTTCCTTTTGCCGTATAAAACTCCTGTCCCGGAAGCTGCTTGTAGTCGGCTTTGACGTAGGTTTCGTCGTCCACATTACCACGCAGTGAAAATTCGTCAGCATCGTCGTGGACAGCCTCCGGGATCGCGCCTTGACCGTCGTATTTTGTTTATAATCGCGATACCTTCTTGTAAGTCGATAGTCCGGCTCGTTTTTTGGCTCGATGCACCGTTGTAGACGATACACCTAGCTTATTTGCGGCATCTCGGAGAGAGAGGTTAGGGTTTCGCTTGAAACTCCCGGCAACTCTCTGTCTCGTTTCAACTTCCGGTTTTCGATTTCCCCCCGATCCAGACTTCCTGGCTGTCAACAAACGTTCCCCAAACACTTTAATTACATTATTTACGGTTGATTTGGCAACTTTTAGCGATTTTGCCAGCTTTGCGTGCAATTAGCTCGGATTTTCGCGATGCGCGAGAAAAATTTGGATACGCTGCTCTCCGTCATTTTGACGGCATTTTGACAACTGAAGTGTGAATTCCAAAATAAAAATAGGAGCAACATTCTACACACACACACACACACACACACACACACACACACACACACACACACACACACACACACACACACACACACACACACACACACACACACACACACACACACACACACACACACACACACACACACACACACACACACACACACACACACACACACACACACACACACACACACACACACACACACACACACACACACACACACACACACACACACACACACACACACACACACACACACACACACACACACACACACACACACACACACACACACACACACCTTCAAAATCAGGGTTGTTCAGGTTTTTTAAATGCAAAATTGAAAGAAATACGTCAAGTGGATATTGACCAAATTTTGACTGTATCACCCTTTAAAAATTTGTATATTTGTTATGCTGAATTCGAAATTTCGTAATCTCTTCTATTTTAAGAAATATGTCGTTTGGAAGCTCTAAGCCTCATCAGCTTAGAGTAAAACCAACATTGATTATTGATGAATTGATGAACCTGTATAAGGCTCTCAAAGCTTAAGGATTATATTTAAGTGCAAAAATGTTCGATTTTGAGGTTAAAATTCCAATCGATTCTTCACATTTTAAACTTTATTTTGATTTTTTTTCCGATTTTGTGAATTGTTTTAACATTTTCAAATATTAAAAGAAACGTACAAAATTATACGGAAATAATCAAACACCAGAAATTAAAAGTGTGTTTTTTTTTTAAATTCGAAAATGATTTCTATCAACTTATGTTAACCTCAAGGATTCAAATGTTTCTTATATGTTGTAGATCTCATAAAACAGTGCCTTCCTTTCGGAGTAAAATTCTTTTGAATGTTTTAGAAATTTTCGTGTTTTACGGAATGGTTAAAAAACAAACGAAATGAAATTTGATTATGCTCGGAAGTCAATACAGCTCACGATTTTCATTGAAATTTATATGGTAAATAATCCAAAATTTTGATATCTTAAGATTATTGTTCAGTTTTTATTTTTAAAAAGTATTCATACACATTTTTAAGATGAACCTAATTCAAAGGTCATCAAAATCTCAATCAACTCTTTAAACTCTTCACCACAAAAACACACACAGGATCTGAATGAAACTGGATGTTTCCTAGAAGAGATTTCTTTCTCAATTTTACACGATCATCTTTCGAGGATATGATGGCTAGCATCTTACAAATGCACACCACCAACCCTAAGAAAATGTACAATGTATGCCGTTATCGGGATTCGATCTCATGACCATTAGCTTAGAAGACTTGGAGGCTATTCTCTACGCCACGGGCTGTGGCACTTAAGGACAAACTGTTTCTCGTGGATATTTTTTTGAAAAAACTACGAATTTCCTAAGAAAACAGGGTGCCCAGTTTGCCCCGGGTAGTCGTTATGCCCTTATCTCTCCTATTGAAAAAAAATTACAAAAAATAAGTAATGCTATTTTGTAAAGTTTTTATTTTGCGCTGCAATATTTTCGAACACCAGTTACAAACATTGTTTCTCCAAAACCTCCAACCATTCAAAAACTTATTTAATTATATTCTCCTTTATTTAAAAACACATTCATATACAATTTTTTCATGACTAAAAACAATTAAAAAGATTGATTTCAAATTAGCTTTTTTAATCCTTTAATGCATGACTTTTTCAAAATGAGAAATGCAGTTATGGATGCAATGAAATAATAACATTTTAATTCGAATAACAAAACTCTACAGGTTTGAAGTCGTTGTTTTGAGTAGTGTAAAAGTTATGGCTCATCAAAGTTAAAAAATAAATTTTGGAATTCTTAGTTCATTTTAATACCATTTTGCTAATTTCTTCAAAAGCTTGTTAATTTTGTGCAAGAAGGTGTTTGTGATTGATTGAGATAAAAAAAAT
Organism: Uranotaenia lowii; assembly: GCF_029784155.1. NCBI lineage: Eukaryota > Metazoa > Arthropoda > Insecta > Diptera > Culicidae > Uranotaenia > Uranotaenia lowii. Next base: position 91,404,050 of record NC_073692.1, read on the forward strand.
TGTTAAAATTTGCATAATAGCGATTTTTCAAAAAAAAAACTACTCTTTTCAAGCAAAAATTAATAAATTTGATTTTTGCAAATTTTGTTCGATATCTCACACAAACATTAAAATACCGTGATAAAAATACCATGGGCTAATTTTTTTTTAATCTCCAAAATATTTTTTGCGAATACATCACTACATGTCTCATGTCTCATGTCTCATGTCTCATGTCTCATGTCTCATGTCTCATGTCTCATGTCTCATGTCTCATGTCTCATGTCTCATGTCTCATGTCTCAGGTCTAATGTCTCATGTCTCGTATCTGAGTTCTCAGGTCTCATATTTCAGGTCTCAAGTCTCAGGTCTAATGTCTTAGGTCTCAGATCTCTGGTCTCAGGTCTCAGGTCTCAGGTCTCAGGTCTCAAGTCTCAGGTCTCAGATCTCAGGTCTCAGGTCTCAAGTCTCAGGTCTCGTGTTTCACGTTTTTAGTCTCAGAGCTAAGATTTTCCCAACTTCTAAAAGATTCTAAGTGTTTTCCTTTGAAAAGGACTTAAATATTTTCTCTCTAAAACCGTGTTAATTCGCGAAAACCGTGTAAAAAAAAACCGTGTTAATTCCCGAAAACCGTGTAAAAAAAGCCGTGTAAAAAAAGCCGTATAAAAAAACCGTGTAAAAAAAACCGCGTAAAAAAAACCTATGTGTTCATCACTCATAAATATTCATGCATTTACGAGATATTTGGATATTGATTAATGTTGTTCTAAAACAACACTAATCAAATTTCGAACTTTTGAAGCAGCTTCTGTTTTAGAATTTCATTCATTTCAGAATTTTTATAAATTAGAATTTTCATCTTTCACTTCAATTGAAGCAAAAGTCATAGAAAATTTCTGAGAAAATTGTATTTTGAACTTAATCAATTCATTTTCTTTAGATAAGAATAGTAATATGATTATTCATGATGGCCATTAAAGACTCTAGATTGATGCACATTCCTTATTTTAAAGACAAAAACTCCTTCTTAAGTTATTAATTTGATTTAAAACTGAATAACCTTAGGAGAAAATTAAAATTGCATAGCCAATATGTGTTCATAGAATCTTGAAAAAAAAAATGCGTAAAACATTTCTTGAAATTATTTTAATCGCTATAAAGAAAAGCCTACAGTTTTTGGCTTTCGGTTACAAACAACGTCACTCTGCTGTCAAATTGAATTTTTGTTTTTTGAATTTCGAAGTGCCTGTGGTCTTAAGAGTTTACATATTGGTCGAAATGAATGTGTGAAGTTTTGGATGGAAAAGCGCAATCATTTGTTCGAAGAATGTAAGGTTTTTGTTTTTTTTTTTGTATTTTTTATGTAATGCGAAACAGAATTCAATAGATGGAGCATTTCGAAAAAATTTATGGCTTAAGCTATGCCCGAGACCACAAAGCGGTAGAATGATAGAGAAAAAAGTTATAAGTTCATAGATAGATTAGTCTTTTTTAATGAAAAGCAACACTGTCAGATTGCCAGAAGTAGAATATTCAATGTTAAAAAATGTTATTCATGCTTGAAAGGTATTGATTTTTGAGTCTTGGAATGAAAAATTATCAACATTAAATTTTCCATCATTGATTAAAATTGTTTAAGGATTACTAGAAATTTAGAGTCGTAAGATTTTATGGTTTTGCTTAATATCATCCTCAATAAAGGTTAAATAGCTGCAACATCTGTTGAAATGTTGTGGCATTATATAACAAAGGGTTAAATCAATAAATTATAGATTGATTGTAATCATTATAAAATGGAAGTCTAAATTAAACTGTGAAATTTTTGAAACTCCTATTTTAGACTTCTTCGAAATTAAGGGTTGCTGACCCCTGTCCTAGGCATTTCGCCGTCTTGCTCTCCATCACTCGATATCCTTCGAGCATAAATGCTTCCTCAGCTGAAGTAGGATTGTATTATGATGGCTCTTGGGCGATCATCGCCACGACAACCGTCCGGATGGTTATGATGATGGAGTCCTGGACACGAATAGCCCCCCGGGACCATGGAAATGCTGGACCAGAAGAGCGAGCGAGAAAGGGAAAGATAGAAGAAAAAAAAATTGATAAGCATTTTGATTTATGTTTCGCAATTTCTGCGTTTCTATTATTATTACTGCTATGTAAGATTAATGTTTTGATACCTTGCCAGCAGCAACCGGGCAATTGAGACATTCTCGTTTAAGTTTCAAATCAAAATAATCTCAAACTTGGAGCGAAACCCGAAAGCACTGATTAGAGACTAATTGTCGTTGATTTATGTGCTGGAAAGAAGAAAAAAAATCAGATACCGTTCACGTTTTTATGATTCCCTGAATTTTTTTTTTCTCGTCTCGTCTCGTTGTGTTCGCTAACGTTAAGTGGAAATCAGGACAATTTTCCTTTTAAATTAAATTAATATAAATCTTCTCCTTTAAAACTCTAGTTCATCCTTCATACAATGTAAAGCTAACACTCATCATTGTTCAAGTGCAAAAATAGTTATCTGCAGTGCAGTGACAGGGCGCAAAGTTTTCAATCCAGTTTTCAATAAAACTAGAAGTATTTCACTCGCTACAGAAATTATGTCTTTCCGAGTGAACCATTACATTGACTGGCAACGTTTTGCAACTTTCCGTTTCCGTTCCGTTCGTAGAAAATCGGGGGCTGGATGTGTGTCGTCCCTATTTTGCTGCCGTCAACCAATGACGATGATAAGAGCAACTTTTCGAAGTTAATTTATAACAAAGTGCATAAATTAATTACATGAATCCAGCTTTTATTTCGCATTTAGCAAAAGCGTTCCGACTATCTCTTCGATTTGTAATGAAACGCACTGGACTGACTATTTACATACAGCTCTGCACTACTAACTGACTGCTGCATGCCAAAGTTCTATCACTAAGCTAAGAGAGTATCAAAGCTGGAAGCAAACTTTGTCGTTGTAAAGACCTACTGGGTGCCTTGTTGCCTCTGATTTGAAAGCTTGGCTGAGAAATGTGATGGAACTTCCTTAAGTATGCGTTTGAAATGTTGCTTACATGAGATGGATTAGCAATGAAAAAAAAAATGAAGATCATTGAATCAAAAGAGAAAAACGATTACAATTATAGACATTCGTTAACTGAGATTTATTTTTATGTGGTTTTTGAAAACGAGAAAAATACATCAGCAGTTTTATCCATAAGGGGGAGAATTTATTCAATCTTAAATAAGTGATTCAGCACCTCATGAAATAATAAGTTTGTATTCCTTGAAGAGTTAACTTCCAAAAAAACAATCCAATCAAATCCAATCCAATAAAAAATATGTACTTAGTATGAAAGTCGTCGGTAACGATCGATTCAGAAATAATATGTGAATTCTTCTGTGATGTTTTCCTATCAACTATGAAGCTAGCTTGATTAAGGTAAGGGACACGTTATTTTTGTTATAGCTGAGTTCCTAGTGATTGGATATAAAAAAAAACTCCAGCCACGTTGTGTTGCCTGTAAAAATTGCTTCCGTTTCTTCCGTTGTAAAATTTCTAAACTAACACTTTTCCGATACATGTGAGATAAAAGAAAAGAAGACAAAAAAATTGTGAAAGGTTTGCTTCAAAATTCATCATTATGAAATCAAGAGCAGTGAAAACTGTTGTTTATACTGGAATTTAAAGGGTGATACGGTCAAAATTTGGTCTATATCAACTTGACGTATTTCTTTCAATTTTGCATTTAAAAAACTTGAACACCCCTAATTTTGAAGGTGTGCGTGTAGAATGATGTTCCTATTTTGATTTGGGAATTCACTCTTCAGTTGTCAAAATGCCGTCCAAGGAAGAAGAGCAGCGTATCAAAATTTTGCTCGCGCATCGCGAAAATCCGAGCAACTCGCACGTTAAGCTGGCAAAATTGCTTAAAGTTGCCTAATCAACCGCTACAAATGTAATTAAAGTGTTTGGAGAACGTTTGTCGACAGCCAGGAAGTCTGGATCGGGGGAAAATCGAAAACCGGAAGCCGCTGAGACGACAAAGAGAGTTGCCGGTAGTTTCAAGCGAAACCCTAACCTCTCTCTCCGAGATGCCGCAAATAAGCTGAGTATATCGTCTACAACCGTGCATCGAGCCAAAAAACGAGCCGGACTATCGACTTACAAGAAGGTAGTGACTCCAAATCGCGATGATAAACAAAATACGACGGCCAAAGCGCGATCCCGGAGGCTGTACACGACGATGCTGACGAAGTTTGACTGCGTGGTAATGGACGACGAAACCTACGTCAAAGCCGACTACAAGCAGCTTCCGGGACAGGAGTTTTATACGGCAAAAGGAAGGGGAAAGGTTGCAGAAATTTTCAAGCACATGAAACTGTCAAAGTTCGCGAAGAAATATCTGGTTTGGCAAGCCATCTGTACCTGTGGCTTGAAAAGCAGCATTTTCATAGCTTCCGGGACTGTCAACCAAGAAATTTACGTGAAAGAGTGTTTGAATAAACGTTTGCTGCCTTTTCTAAAAAAACACGGTTGTTCCGTACTGTTTGGCTGGATTGCCATTACGGTAAAAAGGCCATGGAGTGGTTCGCCGCCAACAACGTTCAGGTGGTTCCCAAGGACAAGAACCCTCCGAAAACGCAAGAGCTCCGCCCAATTGAGAAATACTGGGCTATTGTCAAGCGAAACCTAAAGAAGACCAAAAAACTGCTAAGGACGAGCAGCAGTTCAAGGCGAACTGGCTTTCTGCGGCGAAGAAGGTGGACAAGGTGGCTGTACAAAATCTGATGGCAGGGGTTAGGCCCGGCAATTCGGATTTGGAAAAGCGGAAGCCTAACTGAATATTTTTCTTAAATGTTATACTAATAAAACTTGAAAAAGAAATTTAATTTGATTTTTCAAATGAACGATTTCACCGATTTACACGCGTTTTCCCTTGACCAAATTTTGACCGTATCACCCTTAATGGTAATTGCTTCCCCATAGATACGGTATCTACCGATGCCAATAAAAAACAACAAGATTACAAAAATAATAAGGCTGCACTTGAACCCGCATCATATTTCTTTTTCCAGTTGAAAACATCCCAACTCTAGTATTTTCAAGAAAAAATCTACCTGTTTCCCCTCCATTCTGCGATATGGTTCAAAATTAACCGTTTTTCAACTTCTCCGCAATAACTTCTCAAGAGAAGTCAAAAAATGACTTATATGAAAGAAGTAAAAATATCACTTAACGCGGAAAGGTGTGAAAATGGTTACTTTTGAACGATAATTGGTTAATAAATTTCGAGCGTGTAGATTGAATTATTGAAGTCTAGCGTAACATTTCAAAAGGGCGAAACTGCCAAATGGAAACAAATCAAGTTAACGGTCATTCCGGATGCATGCGGTTCAGGCGCGGTCCTATGGGGGGGTGATCGGGGTGATCACCCCCCCCCCTCAGGCGGAGGAAAGCCGTTATAAAATACCCGCAAAAGCTTGAATTTCTATAAAAAGTTAGATTTTTTCTTAGAAGATGTGCTTTTAAATTTTCAAAATTTTCCACTCCGTGGGGGTGATTATTCAACAAAAAAGTTAATTTATCACTTAAAAGGCTCAACATTGAAAAAAGTCGGTCCACCAAACTCAAGCAGCTGTAACTTGCGATTCCCTGAACTCTGAATTATATAAAATAACTTTTGTTGATAAGTAACTCAACAAAAGTATGTTGTTGAGTGTTGATTTTGAATTTGCTATTAATGAATTGGTGGGACAATTTTTTTTTAATTGTCACTTATTTCCTCCATATGCCCAAATTAATTTGAAAAAATCGTAATAAATTTTATATTTGCTTCAAATTCAGAGGTTGCAAATTCTTGATTTTGTTTTGAATTTTAAAGAAATGACAAATTTGAAAAAGTCATATTGGGGGTGAATATGGTTATAACATTGAAATACTTGAAATATTTGTTCTGCTGTCGTCATACATTTATTGCCTTCAATATGCAGTTTCTTTTGCTCAGATTTAGAAGGATCAATAAAAAAAAAATCACTAAACTATAAACGTACGGAATCATGTGATTTTCAATTTTCTTTATGTTAAGAAATTTCTACCATGTTTAATGGATAAACACATCTTGATCGTCAAGTATTAAATTGCTTTTATTGTAAGAAATTTTAATTTTAGTCAAATTATCCATCAGAGTGATAAGTTTTCCAGTAGGCGTTTAAGAAACGTATGACTTTAATTCACTGTTTAACTTTATAATCTTTCTTTTTGTCTTTAAGCCAATATTAACTAAATATTTCACTGAACTTTTTGTTTCACTTTTTGTCTTTAAGCCAATATTTACTCAATATTTCTCTAAACAAATTCAATTGTAATAAACAACAAGTGTTGATGCCGCATTAAATTCCTTCTTGATAAAGTTTGGAGCAGCGAAAAGCTTCTTATTAGGATTTTTTTGTATTTCAAAATATTTCTTAAAACGAAGGAAAATTATCAATTCAAAATTAGGAAAAATCATCCTAATAAAACTTTACGTTAAGAATAAAAAGCTAATACATATCTGAAACTAAAATATAAATATGAATTTATAATTTTATTTTCGACTTTTGTTTACAGCTGGTTTATTAGGAATTTTTAAACTTTGTAAAATCATATCAGATGTCTAATGTTAACCTCATTTTAAAAGTTAAAGTAGTGATATTTTCACTTCTGTTTACAACAAATCTATGACTTACTTACTTACCTATTATTAATTGCAAAATAATAAGAATTCAGGTTCTGAATCACAGTAAAAGTTTCCTTTCGCGAGTTATTTTCACCCTCAATTTTCCATCATTCACATATGAAATATAAACTTAAAATTAATAACCTATATTATGAAATTCAAAAACATAAATTTAAATTTCAGATCTGATTTTATTTAATTCTGTTTGAAATGTATCACATCAAACATTCTTATTATGGATGATCATGAAAAAAATATAAGTACTGCCAAACAGAAATCGAATATAAAATATTCATAGTTAAGAGTTTAAACTTAAAAAAAAACTTCTCAAGAGATTACAGCAACAATTTATCGAAAAAGAGATCTTATGATTTTTGCGTTCCCTATGAGTTTTTAGAGCCAAAAAGGAATAAAAAAGTATTAAAAAAAGCAGTATCAATATGAAGGAATTAGTGTTGGCGATAGAGTTTCAAATTCATCTCCAGAACCCAAAATCTGCATTCAAAACTTTAACACAAGGAAACAAAATTCACATTTTCCGAGGTTCAAAGAATTTGAAAACTGATTTCGACTCAGTTAGGAGCACCACTAAATGCAAATTTGTATTTTTTTATCAGCTCTTGTTTCCGGTATAAATTTTGAAAATACAAGGTTCATTGAATAAATTTGCGCACTTTTTAGCAAAAGTGTTAAATATCAAAAAGATTTAGAAAAAATGGTTGTAACTTAATGATCAATTTTCATGAAGACTGTGGGTAATTTACCATGAGATAAAATTATAGAAGTAAATATGTTTTCCCATTTTATAATACGAAGATTATCTAGACGAAATCTGAATTGTTTTTTTCCGGAAATTGGTCTTTTTTTTGGAATTCTTTCCTCTAATCTCTAATTTAATCTAATCTCTGATTTTGAATGATAACTTTTTATTCAAGTACAAATTTAAAAAAAAGTAGGTTCCAGAAGCTTCATATTCAGAAACAGATTTTGATAATAATATTTTCTACATAATTTATATTTAAAGTATTGATTAAATATATTGTAATTCCAATGGGCGTAACTTCAAAACCAAAACAAAAACAGCCGATCAATTGGGCGAAACTTGCAGGCGTAACTGAAATCGAAAACAATAATAGGGCGAAACTCGAAAATCTCTGAAATTTCGTGAAAAAAGTTTAAGTTCTTGATAACCATCGAACAATAAGAGAATATAATGCACATTTCTTGATTTTGTTGAACAAAAAGTGGTCGATTTTATAAATAGGATTTGAATAGGTGTTCCGAATTTTCAAACGCGTTTTTCTCGTTTCGAGCTAACTGCTAGTTTCGCCCTTTTTAAATGTTACGCTAGAAGTGTTGTCAATATGACGGATGGACAACCCAAGTATATATGAATCACACGAGGATAAATATAAATACGTTATCAGATTCCGTTAAAAATAGTTTTCTGTTTTATTTGATATCACAACAGGCATAACTGAACGTTTGGCATAATGTTTAGCAAGTTACTGTCATGTTATCAAATTCTTGACATTTTTGAAATTTTTAACGAGAAAAATTTCAAAAATCTTTAAAAGTTGGGAAATAACGATTCCATTTTTATTTTCTATTGCGCCCATGTTCAGTCTTAATATGAGGACAATGCAATGGGAACACGCTTATAAAAAAATATATATTGACGACTTGTTTAACTGGGACACATGTTCCCGTAATTATAAACTATGGAAAGGAGTTTAATTTCTTGCGGAACTAACGATGGCGGTGTGGGTCTGTTTAACCAACAAAATGGTAGGGATCCAAGTGATAGGTTGAGGTATAACGTTGCGCGGTTCGGTATATGTGAAGCCATCGGGATAAAAATTAAATAAAGCCATGGGCGTGGGTGGAACCGTTTGACCTTTTCCGGCTGCTTGCTCCCGGTGGACTTCATGACGGTATCAGATTACGAGTGGAGTATGATTTTGATTACGCTGTGATTGAATATTATCCGATTTTGAAAACTATAAGCCGCTCATGACCCACAGGTACAATCGGTTTGTCCCGGGAAGATTCCACCCCAAGCCCAGCCAGCTTCATTGCTCATCACGCGCGTTCGCCAAGTTCAAATAAAGCAATTTATGTTTACCCTACGTCAGCACGGCTTCGTTAGCGTATGGAACATGTGTTCGTAGGAGGAGGTTGGTTTACGGTTGGCTGGTTGAACGCAGAACCGTGCCAAAATCGCGACGCCATGTCTGGATTCAAACAGGAAGGGGATGATACTTACTCAGGATGATGATGACGACGATGATATCCAGCTAGGCAGCCAGCGAGGGACTTTCATTTCAAAACCAGGTCATACATCGCTCGCTGCTCACCTGCGAAGATGCGGAAAGAAAATCCAACTGAGTGACTGAATGATGCGAGCTAGCGTCGAGTGTGACAATGATTTATCAACAATATAATTAAATTTGAAGTTTGTTAAATTCGCCTTACAGAAACTCTGTTCAGTTGGGCCCAGGAGCAGGTGTTTGTAAATATGTCAAACATTTTTCGGGTTAGAAACTGTGGGTGTTGAACGATAACAAAGCAAACAATTATTAACAAATTAGTAACACGGTAACAGTTTGAAGCGTTCTTCCACGTCACACGTCACTCACCAGAGAAATTAGAACGAGACTCAGACCACGTAACAAAGATATTAAAAATCCACTATCAGTCGAATTAAATTAGAACCAAAAACCATCAACGGCACAAATCCTTTTTTATAACGCAACAAATAAATTTAATATTATGACCCTGTACTGGAAGAACTTTGATCCTGTTTTTAAATCAATTCTTCATATTTAGGAAGGAATAGTTTTTTCACAACACTTCAAGGTTTTTAAACAATTACCTATTGTGATAAGAAATATACACCAGGGTTCTTTTTTTGCAAAGTATTGATTTTTTTTTTTAAATTCGTTTATTTGAAATTGCTCGGACCTTTGAGTTTAAAAGAGCCATATTCATAAGCCTTTCTGAGCTATGGAAAGATGTAAGTGTCTGTAATTCAAGCTTTTACCACAGTTTTTACAAGTCGCTACATCTAGAGGAAAACTGTCGATTTGGGGTCATTATTGAATTTCTCAAACCCTGGGGTCTAAAAAGCTTCGTCTTGGTCCAAAACTCATCCATGATTTTTTGCGAATTTTAAGTAACGTTTACATGAGTATATTAGAACTTTGAGGTTTGTATGGGAAAATTGAATATTTTGTACTGAAAAATCAACATCATTTTTGTTTCGTCTGTGGAACCAAGCCAGCTGATGGTTTTTGTGCCAATTTATAAAATTTCTTAAGGAAATTTTCCGCTGAACAACATTATCGAAGACCGTATCTTCGTATCTTATTGGGTGAAAAAGTTATTAGCTGTTAAATAGGGGTATGTCTTTTCGCATTGATTATCAATAAATTCAATTGACATCACTGCTTGAGCCTCGAAAAATGTTGCATGAAAAGTAGTCACGCAATACCTCGCTAGGCACCCTGCAGGGATGTTTATTGAATTTATTGTTGATCAGTGCAAAAAAACATACCCCTTTTAAACAGCTAATAACTTTTTTTCCTAGTAAAATACGAAGTTACGATCCTCGAAAAAGTTGTTCAGCAGAAAATTTTTTCCAGGAATTTTATAAATTGGCACAAAAACCATTCACTGGCTCGGTTCCACAGACAAAACAAAAATGATGTTGATTTTTCAGTACAAAATATTCAATTTTCCCATACAAACCTTAAAGTTCAAATTTACTCATGTAAACGTTAATTGACGTTATGGTGTTTTCCTTTTTTTTTTTTTATACGGTAAACAAGCTTCTGTATCATTTTTTAGGCAAAAATTTCATTAAAACGACTTGAATTCTTCGAAACAGAAGAGAAAATCGAATCTCCGTGAAACTTTTGTTTTTTCATTATTAACATTTAAGCTTTTATGGCAATCCAGACTGCGCAGATTGATAAAATTTCAGCTTTTCTTGATTCCAATCGTATGCCTCTTCGGATGGCTTGTAACGGTCCGTAGTAGACAATGTGGTAATATTCGTAGATCTCTAAAACATAATTTGTTCATGTTGATCCCTGGGTGAGTGAACTGGAAAAATCCACCCGGAGGACCACAGAATAGCTTATAGTTATTCTGACAGTCGTCATGAGTTGCCAATGGTGACTTTCCTATCTGGTGATGAGAATGGAGTTTTCTTGGGATGTTGAGAAGAAAAACTGGGGCCTTAGCCATTTAAGATTTGAGTCGTTCGGTTGGCATTTTAAAGAAGTAAGCTTGGTAAAGTCTCGGATTGTGATTTTTAAAAGGCGTTTATCATTACGGTCTTCGATTACTCATATTTTCGGTCATTTTAGTACGAGCTAGTAGATTTGCTCTGTGGTGTACCCGGAAGTCAACCCTGGACCGATTCCAGTCCGACCCCAAACTGTGGAAGTTATTCGGCGGTGGCTTAGTGCGCAATTGGAAGGACGATTCTATCAGTAAGTTGACCATTTTAGTTACCCAGGGTGTTACAAACTTTAAGCAGTGTGTTTGCACATTTTATGCAGCGGGGTTCTACGGATAATACCACAGAGTCGAAGTTCGTGAACCTACACAAACTTCCCTCATTTCGCCAACCTCATTTTGTGTATTTTCGCTGGAACCCTACCCCTGGGAAAGTTCAGGTTTAAAGTGACTTCAGCACATCAACAGCCTAAGTGCTTGAGATTATTTGCGCAAATTTTACTCAGAAAATTTATTTGGTGAAGCTTTTTTTGCCGTCTTATTTCAGCTTTAGATTTAGCAGGCTATACATTTTTTTTAATATTTCATTCGATTTTAACAAACTTTAACAAAAAACAATCCTATCAAAATTGGAGCTGAATGCGCGCCAGACCACGCTGTTTGGCTCTCAAATAAAGAATGCTGTAAATTTTTGAGGAAACCCGAATATCAAAGCAAAATGTAATTCTTTTTATTTGCAGAATTGTGTATAACTATATCAAATTTCGTCGTTCTACAAGTTTAAATGGTGCACGAAAAAATCATAAGCCGCCATATTTGCCGCGATATCAGACAAGAAATTGAATTTCTTTTCCAACTTGAAGGCGTTTCACCTGTAAGGATATCGAAAAGTGTATTTCAAAATGCGAAATTTTCGAAACGATTTTTCTTTCTAGTAAGACGTAAAATAAATCCCTGAATCGACGCAAACGTTCAATTCGGTTCTCACATAATTCTTTGCGCTGTAAATGGCGTAAATGCTTAGCTGGTGCGTTCTGTACAGTTTTCTACTAAAATATTTTTTTGTTGTAGTTCAATTTAACAATCAATACATTAAAACAAAAATAATAAACCATTATTTTTAATTATGTACAAACAATGTTTTCAACAGTTTTTCAACACACAGGATTAAATTTGAAAAAGGAAATTATTGGTGCATAAGTTAATGGATAAACATTAAATTTAACTTTCCGGTAGCAAAGGCTACAAATATTAATGAATTTTCCAAGCTTTTCCACTTTCGTGATAACTTTTCATTAAAAATTCCCGCTTTAAAGCGTTCCTATGAGTATTCAAAATATTAAACTTAGGACAACAAAAATAATATAAACACTAAACTGCGGCATTGTATGGAAATTTCTCATTTGGGTGAGTGCTTCTATTTTGGACCTAAAGCCTACTTTAGTCCTAAAATGCCAAAAATTGTAAATAATTCATTTTGCATTTTTTTTGTCATTTTTGTCATTTTTGTCGTATTTGTCGTTTTTGTCTTGATTGTTTATTAATTGCCTTTTATGTCATTTTTGTCATATTTGTCCTTTGTTGTCTTGTTTGCCATTTTTGTCATTTTTGTCATTTTTGTAATTTTTGTAATTTTTGTAATTTATGTAATTTTTGTAATTTTTGTAATTTTTGTAATTTTTGTAATTTTTGTAATTTTTGTAATTTTTGTAATTTGTGTAATTTTTGTTTTTTTTGTAAATTTTGTAAGTTTTGTAATTTTTGTAATTTTGTAATTTTTGTAATTTTTGTAATTTTTGTAATTTTTGTAATTTTTGTAATTTTTGTAATTTTTGTAATTTTTGTAATTTTTGTAATTTTTGTAATTTTTGTAATTTTTGTAATTTTTGTAATTTTTGTAATTTTTGTAATTTTTGTAATTTTTGTAATTTATGTAATTTTTGTCATTTTGTCATTTTTGTCATTTTTGTCATTTTTGTCATTTTTGTCATTTTTGTCATTTTTGTCATTTTTGTCATTTTTGTCATTTTTGTCATTTTTGTCATTTTTGTCATTTTTGTCATTTTTGTCATTTTTGTCATTTTTGTCATTTTTGTCATTTTTGTCATTTTTGTCATTTTTGTCATTTTTGTCATTTTTGTCATTTTTGTCATTTTTGTCATTTTTGTCATTTTTGTCATTTTTGTCATTTTTTTGTCATTTTTGTCATTTTTGTCATTTTTGTCATTTTTGTAATTTTTTGTCATTTTTGTCATTTTTGTCATTTTTGTCATTTTTGTCATTTTTGTCATTTTTGTCATTTTTGTCATTTTTGTCATTTTTGTCATTTTTGTCATTTTTGTCATTTTTGTCATTTTTGTCATTTTTGTCATTTTTGTCATTTTTGTCATTTTTGTCATTTTTGTCATTTTTGTCATTTTTGTCATTTTGGTCATTTTTGTCATTTTGGTCATTTTGGTCATTTTTGTCATTTTTGTCATTTTTGTCATTTTTGTCATTTTTGTCATTTTTGTCATTTTTGTCATTTTTGTCATTTTTGTCATTTTTGTCATTTTTGTCATTTTTGTCATTTTTGTCATTTTTGTCATTTTTGTCATTTTTGTCATTTTTGTCATTTTTGTCATTTTTGTCATTTTTGTCATTTTTGTCATTTTTGTCATTTTTGTCATTTTTGTCATTTTTGTCATTTTTGTCATTTTTGTCATTTTTGTCATTTTTGTCATTTTTGTCATTTTTGTCATTTTTGTCATTTTTGTCATTTTTGTCATTTTTGTCATTTTTGTCATTTTTGTCATTTTTGTCATTTTTGTCATTTTTGTTATTTTTGTCATTTTTGTCATTTTTGTCATTTTTGTCATTTTTGTCATTTTTGTCATTTTTGTCATTTTTGTCATTTTTGTCATTTTTGTCATTTTTGTCATTTTTGTCATTTTTGTCATTTTTGTCATTTTTGTCATTTTTGTCATTTCTGTCATTTTTGTCATTTTTGTCATTTTTGTCATTTTTGTCATTTTTGTCATTTTTGTCATTTTTGTCATTTTTGTCATTTTTGTCATTTTTGTCATTTTTGTCATTTTTGTCATTTTAGTCATTTTTGTCATTTTTGTCATTTTTGTCATTTTTGTCATTTTTGTCATTTTTGTCATTTTTGTCATTTTTGTCATTTTTGTCATTTTTGTCATTTTTGTCATTTTTGTCATTTTTGTCATTTTTGTCATTTTTGTCATTTTTGTCATTTTTGTCATTTTTGTCATTTTTGTCATTTTTTTCATTTTTGTTATTTTTTTTCATTTTTTTATTTTTTTCATTTTTGTCAGTTTTGTCATTTTTGTCATTTTTATCATTTTTTCATTTTTGTAATTTTTGTCATTTTTGTCATTTTTGTTGTCGTATTTGTCATTTTGGAATTTTTTAATTTTTTATACACTTGTCAACGACCTCATGATAAATTCATTAAAATTCTTCACCGAAAAGGATTATTTCCTTCAAGTCGAGTTGCAACGTCTGATAAAATTCGTTTTTAGAGTATCTTCGCGAATTTAAAAGAATCAAATTTCATTAAAAGTTTCGGATCTCAGTTGTCTTCCAAGAAGGCACTTTTGTCAATCATCACCGGATTTCAGTTGACCGCAAGAAGGATCTTTCCCACGGAAAGTTCCGCGCTTCAATGTATTTTCCACTTTGAGGCTCTGGCATTGGTCTCATTCACATAAACTTTGATTGTCATCGCGAGTCGGCCACACCACTGTGCTTAGTATGTAGCATTCTACAGAGCGACCGCACACATATCGGTTGCCGGAACCGGATAAGTTTAGTAGCGAGCGAGCGCTGTGGAAACCACGAAACACGATCCAGAACTCCACGGCGGGTTTGAAGTTCCACAATCTAGTGATGTTGCCCTAGCGAAACGCTTTTGAAACGATAATATGACCGACGTATATCTCGTCATTTTGATAGCCAAAGCATGACAGCCGATGGACAGGCAGGGATTAAGGAAATCCAAAATTGAATGTTAACAACATTTAAGCGTCGTTACTATTCTTCCTATGAGAATGTTTGCTCATCATCCAAACACTAAATTGATCGTACCAATACCAACCACACAAATTAGAAAACAATCCTTGATCTTTCTTCGGATGCTTGCCAAAGTCCAACTCTGGCCCATCATCTCCCGCATCAACCACCAAGTCCATCATGATGTGCTGCAAAATTTATTAAAGTTTCTGCGGTATGTGATTAGCTACTTCTGCCGTTCCGCATCGGTTCCGGCCATCCTCCAGAGGCTTCGTTCCACCCACAACCTTCATTTGCAACTAACTAAGTAGGTTGTTGCCTGAAAGCAGCAGAACAGCAACAGCAGCTCCTTTGTCTTTCTAAGCGGATTAAACAGTTGCTTGCAAAGTGGCATTACAGTTGGGAAAGTCCTGTGGCCACGGCGGTGATCCGGTTGGTTTGGCCCTTCTCCGCCCCCGCAGAGAGAACTGAGGCTTCAAATCCGATATGGGAATAGACGCAAATTGAAACGTTAACTGCTCTGGCTGGAGCTCACTTCAAACTCTGAGGATAGCGAAAACGCCCGGCAGAAAATGGTGGCTCTCGTACTTAGTCTGCTGATACATATAGGAAAGGCCACGATGCTAAAACATGCATACATCAATGCTGGCGAAGAAGAGAAGAGCCCAGGATGGTGTGTTGAACCAGAACCAGGACCAGAGAACTAAGGAACTTAAATTTCCCACCAAAAGCCCGACTTCTGGCTGCTAGCGATTCGGCTCACTTTCCTTGCACGATTATGCGTCTTCGGAACTGTGTGGCCCCTTGATTAGGAACAGTTGCATTTTACATTTGACCTCAACTGAAGCGATATTTTGCAGCAGGTTCATCAACAACGGCATTCTTTATTAAGGTTTCCCTTGAAGGTATCGCGAATGAGATCTATAAGGTTTTAAGGAATATTACGAATTATACAGTTAGCTATATAACAAATAAGACTGTACTTTATAAAAATGTTTCTTCTTCTGCTTGAAAAAAATATCTGTTACTCTACCATTATCAAAACATCCTGGAAATATGCTCCTTTTTAAATGTTGCCTTCAGTCACATTTTAACTTTGAAAGTCGACTCTAATGCAACAGTATGAGAAAATTTTCCTGGACGATCTACAGACAATTTTTTCTGCAAATACGAAACTTTCGATGGTGGATAACCATGTTTGGCCTTTCTCACAGAAAGGTTCAGTGTTGAAAATTCCTTTTTTCGCCCAAAGCAATATTCGCAAGCAAAGGTTGATTTGAGAAGAAGAAATCGCCAAATGGCACGAGTATGCATCCTTACACGATAACTTTACAATATGTGTGATCAACATCTATTAACAAAGTGATAGTGAATCTCGTTTCGAAGGTTTTTTTTTAAACAGATTTAAGCTTTTTTTGCCAAAATGGCATTGAGAATTCCCAAACTTGACAAAAATTAACAAAATTGTCAAAATAAACGAAATATACTAAAATGATGCAATCGTAAAAATTGACAAAATTGACAACCTTGACAAGATTGACAAAATTGACAAAATTGACAAAATTGACAAAATTGACAAAATTGACAAAATTGACAAAATTGACAAAATTGACAAAATTTACTAAATTTACTTAATTGACAAAATTGACAAAATTGAAATCAATACTGATGTTATGAAATCGTTTGGTACATCTTTGTACCTGAAAATAATCACATTTTCGTAGATGACGGAAAGAATTAAAGAAACATAAGCTATCAAAGAACGAAAGAACATAAGCCGTAATATCATGAATTTTTCGAAAAAGATACAACGGCTCACCGACAGGACTTGAACCTGCAATCTCCGCTTCAGTACAACGGCGCGTTAGCCAATTCCACCACGGTGAACGTGATGAAACCGGCGAACCCGAGCAATCGAGCTCTGCCGATCACTGCCGATGTGTAACTGGTCTGCTCGGAACCTTGAGCAGCACTGATTTGCTTCTACATCTGACCGTAAGTTGCGGCAAACCCGAAGCAATCGACCATGTGCTCGCTCGGCTTAAATCCCGAGTCGATGGGTGGGGTTAGAGAAACAAGAGATATCAATAGCGGGAAAGATCACATGCGGGATATACATTGTGTTTTCGATAGAAGGTCCAGCAGTTGATCGGCAGAGCTCGATTGCTCGGGTTCGCCGGTTTCATCACGTTCACCGTGGTGGAATTGGCTAACGCGCCGTTGTACTGAAGCGGAGATTGCAGGTTCAAGTCCTGTCGGTGAGCCGTTGTATCTTTTTCGAAAAATTCATGATATTTACTGCTTATGTTCTTTCGTTCTTTGATAGCTTATGTTTCTTTAATTCTTTCCGTCATCTACGAAAATGTGACAAAATTGACAAAATTAACAAAATTGACAACCTTGACAAAATTGACAACCATGACAAAATAGACAAAATTGACAAAATTGACAAATTGACAAAATTGACAAAATTGACAAAATTGACAAAATTAACAATATTGTCAAAATTGACAACATTGACCAAATTGACCAAATTGTCAAAATTGACAACATTGACCAAATTGACAAAATTGACAAAATTGACAAAATTGACAAAATTTACTAAATTTACTAAATTTACTTAATTGACAAAATTGACAAAATTGACAAAATTAACAAAATTGACAACCTTGACAAAATTGACCACCTTGACAAAATAGACAAAATTGACAAAATTGACAAAATTGACAAAATTGACAAAATTGACAAAATTGAGAAAATTGAGAAAATTGACAAAATTGACAAAATTACCAATATTGTCAAAATTGACAACATTGACCAAATTGTCAAAATTGACAACATTGACCAAATTGACAAAATTGACATTATTATTATTCGAGTATTTTCCCGTCTCATGTCCAATCATTGTTCCTTAAACGCGTTACTCTATCGTTTTAATCTTGCTGGCAGCAATTTATGTGGTTGTGGTCAAGGTTACCATGACATCGAGCATATTGTTTGGTCGTGTGAGGACCACCTTGTCGCCAGGGCGAATTTAATAGACTCCCTTCGGGCCCGAGGAAAACCACCCAACACCCCAGTGAGAGATGTATTAGCTGCGATAGACATTGATTACATGCTCGAAATCTACCTCTTTCTCAAAGCTATTGATCTCCGTTTATAACTACTACTTTCTTTTTCACTATATCTAAATCTATCGAAAACTTTAAAATGTAATTACACACACCAGGCATTGGCTCTTTAAAACCTACGGTACGAGCCGTTTCAAATAAACGAATTGTAAAAAAAAAAAAAAATTGACAAAATTGACAAAATTGACCAAATTGACAAAATTGACAAAATTGACAAAATTGACAATATTGACGAAATTGGCAAAATTGACAAAATTGACAAAATTGCAAAATTGACCAAATTGACAAAATTGACAAAATTGACAAAATTGACAAAATTGACAAAATTGACAAAATTGACAAAATTGACAAAATTGACAAAATTGACAAAATTGACAAAATTGACAAAATTGACAAAATTGACAAAATTGACAAAATTAACAAAATTGACAAAATTGACAAAATTGACAAAATTGACAAAATTGACAAAATTGACAAAATTGACAAAATTGACAAAATTGACAAAATTGACTAAATTGACTAAATTGACAAAATTGACAAAATTGACAAAATTGACAAAATTGACAAAATTGACAAAATTGACAAAATTGACAAAATTGACAAAATTGACAAAATTGACAAAATTGACAAAATTGACAAAATTGACAAAATTGACAAAATTGACAGAATTGACAAAATTGACAAAATTGACAAAATTGACAAAATTGACAAAATTGACAAAATTGACAAAATTGACAAAATTGACAAAATTGACAAAATTGACAAAATTGACAAAATTGACAAAATTGACAAAATTGACAAAATTGACAAAATTGACAAAATTGACAAAATTGACAAAATTGACAAAATTGACAAAATTGACAAAATTGACAAAATTGACAAAATTGACAAAATTGACAAAATTGACAAAATTTACAAAATTTACAAAATTTACAAAATTGACAAAATTTACAAAATTTACAAAATTGACAAAATTGACAAAATTGACAAAATTGACAAAATTGACAAAATTGACAAATTTGACAAAATTGACAAAATTGACAAAATTGACAAAATTGACAAAATTGACAAAATTGACAAAATTGACAAAATTGACAAAATTGACAAAATTGACAAAATTGACAAAATTGACAAAATTGACAAAATTGACAAAATTGACAAAATTGACAAAATTGACAAAATTGACAAAATTGACAAAATTGACAAAATTGACAAAATTGACAAAATTGACAAAATTGACAAAATTGACAAAATTGACAAAATTTACCAAATTGACAAAATTGACAAAACAGACAAAATTGACAAAATTGACAAAATTGACAAAATTGACAAAATTGACAAAATTGACAAAATTGACAAAATTGACAAAATTGACAAAATTGACAAAATTGACAAAATTGACAAAATTGACAAAATTGACAAAATTGACAAAATTGACAAAATTGACAAAATTGACAAAATTGACAAAATTGACAAAATTGACAAAATTGACAAAATTGACAAAATTGACAAAATTGACAAAATTGACAAAATTGACAAAATTGACAAAATTGACAATATGACAAAATTGAAAAATTGACAAAATTGATAAAATTGACAAAATTGACAAAATTGACGAAATTAACAAAATTGACAAAATTGACCAAATTGACCAAATTGAAAAAATTGACAAAATTGACAAAATTGACAAAATTGACAAAATTGACAAAATTGACAAAATTGACAAAATTGACAAAATTGACAAAATTGACAAAATTGACAAAATTGACAAAATTGACAAAATTGACAAAATTGACAAAATTGACAAAATTGACAAAATTGACAAAATTGACAAAATTGACAAAATTGACAAAATTGACAAAATTGACAAATTTGGCAAAATTGACAAAATTGACAACATTGACAGAACTGACAAAATTGACAGATTTGACAAAATTGACAAAATTGACCAAATTGACAAAATTGACAAAATTGATAAAATTGACAAAATTGACAAAATTGACAAAATTGACAAAATTGACAAAATTTACAAAATTGACAAAATTGACCAAATTGACAAAATTGACAAAATTGACAATATTGACAAAATTGACAAAATTGACAAAATTGACAAAATTGACAAAATTGACCAAATTGACAAAATTGACAAAATTGACAAAATTGACAATGTTGACAGAATTGACAAAATTGACAAAATTGACAAAATTGACAAAATTGACAAAATTGACAAAATTGACAAAATTGACAAAATTGACAAAATTGACAAAATTGACAAAATTGACAAAATTGACAAAATTGACAAAATTGACAAAATTGACAAAATTGACAAAATT
Organism: Uranotaenia lowii; assembly: GCF_029784155.1. Lineage (NCBI taxonomy): Eukaryota > Metazoa > Arthropoda > Insecta > Diptera > Culicidae > Uranotaenia > Uranotaenia lowii. The sequence continues at coordinate 91,424,453 of NC_073692.1, forward strand.
GACAAAATTGACAAAATTGACAAAATTGACAAAATTGACAAAATTGACAAAATTGACAAAATTGACAAAATTGACAAAATTCACAAAATTGACAAAATTGACAAAATTGACAAAATTGACAAAATTGACAAAATTGACAAAATAAACAAAATTAAGAAAACTGACAAAATTGACAAAATTGACAAAATTGACAAAATTGACAAAATTGACAAAATTGACAAAATTGACAAAATTGACAAAATTGACCAAATTGACAAAATTGACAAAATTGATAAAATTGACAAAATTGACAAAATTGACAAAATTGACAAAATTGACAAAATTGACAAAATTGACAAAATTGACAAAATTGACAAAATTGACAAAATTGACAAAATTGACCAAATGCACAAAATGCACAAAATAAAAATACTGACATTTAAAATTTGCCAAAATTTTCAATATCTATTGTTTATTCGATCGATTACTGTACTCTACGTTGCCGCATCTTATTTTACTCTAGCAGTAGTAAATTATCTCAATTATTTTTTCAATATTTTCGCTTCCTTTTCTTGAGAGGTTAAATTGTTTGAAACACATGGTCATGCATCTTTTCCAAATTCTATCCTTTATTTTTATAACCCTTTAATTTTAAAGTTTCAATATCTTGTGGCATTAGAAAAAGTAAATTGAGATAGATAATATTGTTATAGAAACGGGATCATGCAAGATTTTCCAGAATTCAGTCATTCCAAAAAAAGAATACAAATTATGTTATTAATATGTAATTTATAATTTTTTCCTTATCCTTATATCCTATAATCAATTTTTGATCTTAATTTCTTCAATTCATTTGGGATAAACTGCGTTCGAAATTCTTTAATCATTACTCAGAATTTTAAAATCTACCATTTGTTTATTATATTGTGTAATGTGTATCCAAATATAATTTACAGGCTGTTAGAAGGTTTAATTTTTATTTAAATGGGTTCTCCTGCAATTGTTTTTCTTTTCAGTAAAAATGCTCTTCTTCTCGATAGTTTATTCTACCAAATATCCTGCCATGCTTAATTTGCAACCATGCTACCAAGTTTAAACTGATTTGGTTGACGTGTTTCGAGATGTCAATATACCTTCGATTGGTTGCAAGTGAATAGGGTTTTTCGCTTCTGGAACGATTGGAGAAATCTCGAATATTGACTCTCTGGAGCCACGAATTTGAATGTAAAAAATTAAATTTCAATTTCTTCCGATTAATATAACGTGGTTCTTGTTAAGCTGCTTATCACATCCAGTGGTTTGATTTTAAGAACGCAAATGGAAAATAACTTTTTAAGCCCGCATCAATCAATCTCTGGAGCCACGTTTTTCGCACTTAATTGTTTGAAGTCATCTCAATTTTTTTTTGCATTAATTATCACAGTGCAGGGATTGCTATCAATCGATACGAGCACCAAAACTTAGCCCAACCATACAAACGGATTGTGAAAACCACTACATCTCCTCTCAATGTGTGTAATCCTCAACGAGGTTCGCCATTAAACTTTAGCTCAAGGAGTGGCATTATGACAGACTACTGCTGGCCTAGTCCTTAAAATTCTTCATCTGATAAATTCCTTTGACAAAAAGCGCCATATGGGTCACAAAAAGCTTGCATTTTACTTTTCCATGTTAGAAAGCATCTGGAGGCGATCGAAGTTAAGCCATCGTTGTAAATTTAACTGCGTTTGAAGTCAATGCAAGGTCTTTGATTTCTCTCGAATTTTCATTCAGTATTGCAACCTGTTTAGTAACCTGTAGTAATCTGGAGGTAAATGTTAATAATGAAAATCTCCACATAGTTATATGTTTTGTATTTACTGACTCTTCACAACTTGACTCTTTAAGTTGAAACTTTTTCCATGGGATGGTGCTGATGTACATATCCTTCCTGAATTGTCTGAAGCATGCTGAGAGTTACCAATGGTGATTAAAATAAATATGTTTGCCTCCACGATAATATCATAGAATTCATGTAACCCGTTGTTGTCCTCATAGTGAGGCGCGTGTTTTTAAGAGACGGCCAATTCAGGAACACTGAAAAGGTCACAATTTGGAGCATTTTAATCAAAAATTTTTAACAATTCGTTTCATTTAATCCAGTGTTTTGAACCAAGCCAAAGTTTTCCAAAGTAAATATTTACCACACCTATGTAAATGTTGCGTATCATTATAATCAAGTTTACATTCCTAATTGAATCATTTCACATTTTTCTCAAATTATTAATTTTGAAAATACTAAATTCCCTATTATGATCATTCTCAATGCTCAACTTTTTACATTCAAAACAGAAAAATTATGCAATGTTTTTATTTACATGACCTTGAACATTAATCGAAATAAAATAAATTGTAATCCGGAAAAAAGGGGATGATTCGAATGTCATTTACTTCGCAACACTTTCATGGAATAACACTTTACAATCCGCTGACAGCCTCGACTACAAAAGCAAACATATATTTTCCTCTATTCAAGCTGAACAATGGGATATGACACGCCCAAAGAAAGTTATCACAAGTAGAAATTCAAAAAGTCTGCAGCAAACAATAAATCATACGACGGCTCCCGAACCCACGAAAGCAAATCATCGAACGGGGGGAGAGGGGATGAAAAAAAAACACCCTGGGACCTACGACAACTGGTGTCGATGCCATATATTTTCCGCCATTTTTTCAGGATTTGTCCTTTTCCGCAGCTATTTTTCCGAGCCACTTCAAACGACCCACTCACTCGCTGTTCTCACGCAAGGGATAATCTAAACTTTTCGTGTTTTGATTGGCTGGAGATAGTTTGTGTTGAGTGTTGCTTCTTTTCTCAAGGATGGTTTGCTGTTTTCATTCTGACTTTACACCACACCTCGTGTTTCATAAGGTTTCTTCCTATTCTACTTTTCCAACAGCAAGCAACAAAGTCTGAGCATCCCTGCGAGCGCTCTTGAAAAGTTCGTGGGGAAACATGTTTGCCATTATGTTTACAGTTCACTGAGAAACGGAATAAACTTTTCCAATGAGATCTCAAATGGAAAGAAAATATCGCCCCCGCACACAGGTCGACAGTTTATTGTTGTTCAAACTTCTGTCCAGAATAAACAATGTTTATAACTAACAAACTAACTAACCAACCAACTAACTATCTGTCCGAGGGCATAGGAAATGCCACTAAAGCAGTGCTTAACCGATATCCGCAACAAACTTCCGATCAGAGTTGCGGGGTCAAAGGGCAGTGTTCATAGAATTGTATTTCCATTTACTTGCTGTTCACTGAAACTGATTTGCAATTTCCATTAGCCCATTCCATCATTTAGAAAAATGTTTATTTGATCATAATCCAATCAACCTGTAAATGGCTGAAATCACTTCCAGACGTGCAATTTTCCTGAACTTTGTTTGAAAAAAAAAAACGTGTTTCGATCAGTTCCATAAGATTATTCATGCGTATAAAATTTTGTTTGTTACTTGATACTTTCTATTGATACTTTTGTAACTTACATACTATCGATACTTTTCTCAAACTCGTTGATTAAAAAAAACAAATTTTTTTTCTTAGCGGCCCACCACACTCCCCCATACCAAAAAGCTCATTTGAGCCCCCTGGCAATGGACGCTAACTGTTCTCAGCATGTCTGGCAGCAAACAAGAAAATAACATTAAAAACTCAAACGCGGACAAACTTTTGTCATGCTGAGAACGTAAAAAATATTATTTACTACGAGGAAGTATGAAAAAATAAAAGAGAATTTCACTCAATGAATCTCAGTGGAAGAAAATTCTTTTGAAGAGATCCATTGGGTCCACAGATGAAAATTTTCAATAAATGTTCTATGTACGGCTAGAAATATAAGTAACATAACGCTGACATTTTCAGTAAAACTTTTTAACTGTGGGAAAATAACCTCAAAAGCGATCATGTCCTTGAACGGACATCAATGTTTTGTTAACTAAAATTTTGAAGGTTATTTTTCCTTTTCCCAAGTAACATAGATAAAGCCAATTGGCTTTTTGAGTTTTAATATTGTTTTATGAAGACTTTTCGATGGTATCTAATTTTTAAAACAGTTTTATTGTAACATAGGAAATGCTTTATTTATCGTGTGTTTCAAAAGAGCTCTGAAAGTTTTGCTAAAACTTGAATAAAACACTATCTTGAGAGTGTTGTAATAATGTTGCAAAAGTATTGCTAAAGATTTAATAAAGCACATACTTTCCTGTTTTTATTAGAGCTTTGGTACCAGTTTTAATATTGCGTTCAGTGCGTTTTTAAAACTAGCGTTCAAGCCAAGTTGAAAAACTGTTTTATTGGAACATTGGATGTAGGCATGATAAAACTAAGTGACAGATGATTTGACAATCGAGAAGAACGTATACACACTTAAACTTGTTTACCTCTTTTTGAGATAGCACAACCTGTTTTGAAAGGATTATCACTCACTTGAGAAAAACGTGCTATCAAAATGATATAAATTAACCCAGCTAAATTCATTTGAAAATTAAAAACAAATTTGTTGTATCCGCATTCAAATTTCAAAACAACATCAAATCGATATTCGCTCAATTCTTAGGGTTCGAATAAAAGCACACTGTGAATAAAGGTTTTTTTTAGAATCGAAAAGAATAAATGTGTGAGACAATTCATTTACAAGTATACCGAATAAAGAACTTGTTTTATTTATCCGTCCCTGTCTCTCAATGCGAAGTTAATCTGTAATTACGTCATTCAATTAAGAGTTAACAAAATTCTTTCCGGATCAACCACTCATGAAAAGTTCTAGAAGACTGCAGCCACAGGCTTCTCCTCAGCAAAAAAGGAGAAATTGAACTTCATTACAAGTGAAAATGCTCATTCTATACTTTCATCAGCCTCAACAAGTTTCAGATGATATAAATAGTCAGGATGAAGACTACTAGCAATGGCCGATCATTGAAAATTACGATTTATTTGAAGAGTAACGTAGTTTTGATTATCGCAAGCAAAATATCCGATGCACGTTTTATAAAATCGTTTTTTCGCTTCCAATTGCAACAATAACTATTATAGTTTTATATGTTGCTTACTATTAATAATATCGTTAGCATACTGTTTGCAGAAAAGTTCTCCCATACAACTGTTTTAACAGTTTTTAACAGTTACATAACCTAACTACATATTCAACTATTTCTATAATCAAATCGTCATTTGTCGATTTAAGAAATCGTTTGGTTATAATCCTCAATTATACGGGTTATTATTAAGCTTTAAGGCCAGGCTTTTGATTACAGAAAATGATCTATTTCTAAACAGTCTGAGATTATTTGATTTCAATACCTACTTGTTATTTAAAGGTAATTGATCATCCTCTAATCATAGTCAAAAGGAAACAAAACGAAAAGTTTCATGAATGCCTTTTGCCAAGCAACAAATCGAAATGATCTCATTTATTGCGATAAACTTATCTTACTCAAAAATGGATGAATCCATCATGAGCGTGTATCCCATTTAGAGAAACGTCAAACGAAGTTGTGATTCAAGGTCTCTTAAAACCATTTTAAAACTGTTTGTTGAAATTGTTTTATTACAACATTTTTCAAACCGGTAAAAAACAATTTTAAAACTGTTTTACAACTGCCTTAAGATGTTCGACATTAATTTACTGAACGCCATGTTGATTGAGAAATTGAATCGAATTTACTGACGCCATCTTGCTGGAAATAATATTATAATACTAAAAACTAGACATTTTCAACAACTTTGACAATGTTTGCGGTACTATTTGTTGTATAGAAAATGAATTTCTATGCAAATCAAAAATTGCATAATTTGAGCAAATTTAAATGTTGCTTAAATCATTATTTTTTAATTTAAAAAATTCTTAAAATTGTGTAAACCTTGATTTTCTTTGAGGCGCGCATATGATCTAAATGCTGTAACGAGATGGTAGATGACAAACAGTATGCTGGTGAATGATGAAAAATGTTAAACAGCGAGTTTCTCAAGATCCCAAAACTTTCTTCGTTATGATAACACTATAAGTCACCATCTGCTCAAAAACAATGTTCCGAAAATCGTTCAAGAAAAGGAATCAATATTCGTTTCAAGCTAGGAAAATTTTACTTCGAGTGCTGTAATACGTACGTGGTTGAATTTCCAGTTGAACATTTGTCAAACATCAAGACCAACTAGATACAAAAATAAATACCATACCTCATCGGGAACTACCGTTGCTTTTTGTCACGTGGCCAATCAAAGGTGATCGACAAACTTGATGATACATTTTTTGCGACGCCCACTCAATCATCAACAAACGTCTATCCTCGCATCATTCTGTACAACGACTGTTACTGATAGAAGATCTTGAATGTATCAGAATTAAAATCGGAAAAAATTACAGCACCATGTTTATATTTATATTGTTTACAACAATGCAATTTGCACTGGTGCATGTGTGTGCGTGAAAAAAATGTCAAACTCCAGTTTGGACCTCAACCCGTCAACCCTCATTTGCCGCTAGTGTTTTGTCGCCAGAATTCCGTGGAAGCCGATAGCGCCTGCTTCTACGCAAGGCGAAAAGTAAACAACCATCCGATAGTCTCCATAGATCGTTCAAAACTGATACATAAAGGGTGATACGGTTAAAATTTGGTCAAGGGAAAACGCATGTAAATCGGCGAAATCGTTTATTTAAAAAATCAATTTAAATTTCTTTTTTAAGTTGAATTAGTATAAAATTCAGGAAAAATATTTAGTTAGGCTTCCGCTTTTCCAAATCCGAATTGCCGGGCCTTATGTTCAATCCCTGCCATCAGATTTTGAACAGCCACCTTGTCTACCTTCTTCGTCGCAGAAAGCCAGTTTGCCTTGAACTCCTGCTCGTCCTTAGCAGTCCCAAGTAACAATTTAAGTTTTATTCCAACCTTAACAGTTCGCTTAAGACTATTTCCTAAAGCTACTTTATAAGCCAAAGCGCATTCTACGCTATTAGCACAACTACTTTAAAGTTAACATATGGCCAAAAGGGACCATTTTGTTAACGTTTTTAAAGCTAATTCTATACGCTATAATAAAACATCCAACAGAATAGTTTTATTCGACCTTATAGACATAGCTTTAAGAAACCTTTCAAAGCCCTCTTCAGACTATCCACAGCTCTTTTAAAACTACGTCGTGGAATCTGATAGGAATATTACTGTGGGATCTGTGAAATCTGATAGGAATTTTACTGTGGCAGCTGTGGAATCTAATAGAAATTTTACTGTGGGAGCTTTCTGTTCCGTTTTTTCTCGTTTTATCACTTACTCTCCCAAGCATTTGATGATAGGTAAAGATTCCATTTAAAATATTTTAAAAATATTCTCAATCTCATTTTCAATATATCTAAGCAAGAAACTTCCTGCAACCTCAGATTTCTGGTGAAGTATATACGAAATAGCATCAAAACTTAAGCGCGCCTCAAAGAAAATCAAGGTTGACCATATTTTAAGCATTTTTTAAATAAAAAAATTCTAATTAAAGGAAAATATAAATTGGCTCAAATGATGCAATTTTTGTTTTACATTGAAATTCATCACCTATACAACAAATAGTACCGTCAACATTGTCAAATTGATGAAAATGTCTAGTTTTTAGTATTAAAGTATTATTTACAGCAACATGGTGTCAGTAATTTCGATTCAATTTCTCATCAACATGGCGTTCAGTAAATTAATATTGAAAATCTTAAGGCAGTTGTAAAACAGTGTTAAGATGGTTTTATGACGGTTAGAAAAATGTGATAATAAAACAATTTCAATAAACAGTTTTTAAATGGTTTTAAGAGACCTTGAATCACAGCTTCGTTTGACGTTTCTCTAAATGGAATACACGCTCATGATGGATTTATCCATTTTTGAGAAAGAGAAGTTTTTCGCAATAAATGAAAACATTTCGATTTGTTGCTTGGCAAAAGGCATTCATGCAACTTTTTGTTTTATTTCCTTTTGACTATGAGGATGGTCAATCATCTTTAAATAACAAATAGGTATTGCTATCAAATAATCTCAAACTATTTTGGAATAGAACATTTTCTGTCATCAAAACCCTGGCCTCAAAGCTAAATAATAACCCGCATAAATGAGGATTATAACCAAATGATTTTTTGAAGCGTAATAAAACGTTTAGCAAACGATTATTGAAATTGTAAAAACATTGCCTGAATCGTGAATTCCGAAATGATTGAATTTTGAATTTGTAGTTAGATTATGTAAAACAGTTAAAAACTGTTAAAACAGTTGTATGGGAAAACAATTGGAAGCGATAAAACGATTCTTTAAAACGTCCTTCGGATGTTTTGCTTACTATTACCAGAACTGCCTTACGCTTTAATTAAATCGTTATTTTCAATGATCGGCCAATGCTAGTGGTCTTCATTCTAAATACATCATCTGAAACTTGTTGAGGCTGATTTAGAATGAGCATTTTCGCTTGTGATGAAACTCAATTTCTCCGTCTTTGCTGAGTTGAAGCCGGTTTCTGCAGTCTTCCATAATAATAATAATTTTGTTAGTTCTGGATTGGATGACGTAAATAAAGATCAACTTCGCATTGAGAGACAGAGATGGATAAATAAAACAAGTAGTTTAATAGGCGTACTTGTAAATGAATTTTCTAATACATTTATTCTTATCGAATCACAAAAACCGTTTATTCACAGTGGGCTTTTATTCGAACCCTGAGAATTGAGCGAATAATGATGTGGACTGATTTGCGGTTGTTTTGAAATTTGAATGCGGATACAACAAAGTTGTTTTTATTTTTAAGATGAATTTAGCTGTGTTAATTTATATCGATGATAGCACGTTTTTCTCAATTTTGAGTGATAATCCTTTCAAAACAGGTTATGCTATCTCAAAAAGAGGTAAAAAAGTTTAAGCGTGTATACGTTCTTCTCGATTGTCAAATCATCTGTCACTTAGTTTTATCATGCCTACATCCAATGTTCCAATAAATCAGTTTTTCAACTTGGCTTGAACGCTAGTTTTAAAAGCGCATTGAGCGCATTATTAAAACCTTTACCAAAGCTCTAATAAAAACAGGAAAGTATGTGTTTTATTGAATCTTTAGCAATACTTTTGCAACTTTTTTACAACACTCTTAGGATAGTGTTTTATTCAAGTTTTAGCAAAACTTTCAGGGCTCTTTTAAAACACTCGATAAATGAAGCATTTCCTATGTTACAATAAAACCGTTTTAAAAATGGGATGCCATCGAAAAGTCTTCATAAAACAATATTAAAACTCAAAAAAGCCAATTGGCTTGATCTGTGTTACTTGGGAGTTTTTTGGTCTTTTTTAGGTTCCGCTTGACAATATCCCAGTATTTCTCAATTGGGCGGAGCTCTGCACGTTGTTGGCGGCGTACCACTCCATGGCCTTTTCACCGTAATGGCAAGATGCTAAATCCGGCCAAAACAGTACGGAACAACCATGTTTCTTCAGGAAAGGCAGCAGACGTTGAAAATGCTGCTTTTCAAGCCACAGGTACAGATGGCTTGCCAAACCAGATATTTCTTCGCGAATTTTGACAGTTTCATTATTTATTTTTATTTTTATTTACATAGTATTCCGTCTTACGACATAACACCCCACGTTCGCCAGATCACGCTCCATCTGGTCTTACCACCTCGCTCGTTGCGCCCCGCTCGTCTTGTTCCTACCGGATTCGTAGCGAACACCTGTTTTGCAGGACAGTCGTCCGGCATTCGCCGAACATGTCCCGCCCAGCGTATCCGGCCAGCTTTCACCACCTTCTGGATACTGGGTTCGCCGTAGAGTCGCGCGAGCTCGTGGTTCATCCTTCGCCTCCACACTCCGTTCTCCTGTACGCCGCCAAAGATGGTTCTTAACACTCGTTGCTTTTTTTTTTTTTTTTTTGAGCCGAGATAGATAGATAGACCTGATTATATCAGGTTTTGAATTATCTGTTTGTTTGACCAAAATGGCACCATTTCTTCCGGGCCAAATGTATTTGGCTCCAATTAAGTCTTGATATTCGCGCAATTCAGTTAAAATTTCCATGGATAAGGGCGTCAATTCATCCCTTATTGTGACGTTTAGTGGTTTACCATCAACTACTAATGAAGGATCTATTGAAGAAGAGGCAAGTTTCCCAAAAATTCTTTTTTTACTGAAAATTTCTTCTTTTATTACTGTATCTTTTAATAGAACTTTAATTGGTGGAGACTTTTCATTGGGTTTATTGGATGATATTAATCTAACAGCGTTTAAAATGGATTCAGTTTTAAGGTCGTAGCCAAAAGTGCCACATGTTTTGCGTACAAGTTCTTGTGTATTTTCTCTATTATTGTATGGCAATCCGAAGATCAAGAGGTTTTTTGAAACAGCCTCCCGGTTAAATCGGTCGAGGTTTATTTCCAATTTATGGACCTGATTGGTAAGATTTGAATGCTTAGATTTGAGATCAGTTACTTCTTTTTCAAGAGCATCGTTTCGGAATTTTATGTCTTTGAAATCAGTCTGAATTTCATCGAATTTCGTGGACAAAAATTCCTGCGAAGCCTCTATCGCAGTAGTAACTGATCTCATATCCGTTTTGATTGAGGTCAATTCATGTGAAACCACATTATGTACGGTCGTTTCAATTTTAGTATGGATATTTTCGATAATTGTTTCATGATCTTTCCGTAAACTTATTATTTTGGCGTAAATACATGCACAGTTGGCATCGCAAAAGTATTGCTGCGCTTTCATTTTGCGAGCTGCACTTCCAATCAGATTTTTGCAGCGAAGATGAACGCTCTTGAAACAATATGCACAAGTAAGTATTTTATCAAGATTATTTTCAACATTATTACATTCAATACAAATAACTTCATCATCACATTCCATGTTCGCCATCGCCATAATACAACAATTAAAAGCTAAAAAGGAACTAACTCTTTTGATGAAACGCACAACTAAAGCTAGAAATTATTAAAGTTAAGAAATAAAAGACTTATAAGTTTATTTTAACAAACGCACAAACTAAGATTATTTAAGAAAACAATACAAATAAATATTTCAAAGAAAAAGTGTTATGAAAAGAGGAAAAAAAAAATAAATTAAAAAAAAAAAAATCATAAGCTATCTTAAATTATTTGTATGTACGGAGATGAGAAATATTTAATTAAAAAGCGTTTTTCAAAAGGGTTCAATGTCAAAATCGCAAAACAAATAAAATTTTAAGGACTTTTTTTGCTTCGCATTTAAGTTTGCGGTAGATCTCCCCCACCGCCGCAGATGATCTGCCGACTATATCAATGTCATCGGCAAAGCAGATAAGTTGACTGGATCTGTTGAAAATCGTGCCCCGCATTTCGCCCACCGCTCGTCGAATAACACCTTCTAGCGCCACGTTGAACATCATGCAGGATAGACCATCACCTTGTTGAAGCCTTCTGCGTGATTCGAATGAACTTGACAATTCACCCGAGATCCGCACTCAGCACTGCGTTCCATCCATCGTCGCCTTGATCAGTCTGATCAGCTTCCCGGAAAAGCCGTTCTCGTCCATGATATTCCAAAGCTCGTTACGGTCGATCGTGTCGTATGCGGCTTTGAAGTCGATGAATAGATGGTGCGTGGGGACTTGGTGTTCCCGGCATTTTTGGAGGATTTGCCGTAATGTGAATATCTGGTCCGTCGTAGACCGTCCCTCCATGGAGCCGGCCTGATGATTTCCCACGAATCTGTTTGCTTGTGGCGTTAGGCGGCGGAGTAGGATTCGGGACTGCACTTTGTAGGCGGCATTGAGGACAGTAATCGCTCGGTAGTTCTCACAGTCCAATTTGTCGCCCTTCTTGTAGATGGGGCATATTACCCCCTCCTTCCACTCCTCCGGTAGCTGTTCTATGTCCCAGATCCGGATTATCAACCGGTGCAGGCAATTGGCCAACCTGTCCGGGCCCATTTTGATGAGTTCAGCTGCGATGCCATCCTTCCCAGCCGACTTATTTCTATTCAGCTGGCGAATGGCTTCCTTAACTTCACTCATCGTTGGGAGTGGCTCCTCTTCGTCGTTGGCTACGCCGGCGATGTACCTTCCCCCACCGTCTTGGTCTCCTGCATGTGCGCCGTTCAGGTGTTCATCGAAGTGCTGCTTCCACCTTTTGATCACCTCACGATTGTCCGTCAGGATACCCCCGTCCTTATCCCGGCACATTTTGGCTTGCGGCACGAAGGCTTTGCGAGATGCGTTGAGTTTCTGATAGAACTTTCGTGTTTCTCGGGAACGATGCAGCTGCTCCAGCTCCTCGAGCTCCTCCTCCTCCAGGCGGCGCTTTTTCTCCTGGAAAAGTCGGACTCGCTGCCTCTTCCGCTGTCGGTGATTTTCCACATTTCGACGGGTGCCTCTCTGCACTACTGCCGCCCTCGCGGCATTCTCTTCGTCCATCTCACACTCCTCGTCGAACCAGTCGTTCCGTCGAGATCGCTCCACATAACCGATGACGTTCTCCGCAGCACTGTTGATGGCTGTTTTGATGGTATCCCAACAGTCCTCGAGAGGGGCTTCGTCAAGCTCGCCCTCTGCCGGCAGCGCTGCTTCGACCGATTGCGCGTAGTCTGCCGCGACCTCAGGTTGCTTCAGTCGCGCGATATTTAACCGAGGCGGGCGCCGGTTTCGCGTGTTGTTCACTACGGAGAGTTTTGGGCGCATCTTCACCATCACCAGATAATGGTCCGACTCGATGTTGGCGCCCCGACAGGATCTGACGTCGATGATGTCCGAGAAGTGCCGGCTGTCAATCAAAACGTGGTCGATCTGTGATTGAGTTTGGTACGGTGATCTCCAGGTGTACTTGTGTGGGAGGCGGTGCTGGAAAAAGGTACTACGTACAGCCATTCGTTTGGAGGCGGCGAAATCAATAAGTCTGAGGCCGTTTTCGTTGGTCAGCTGGTGTGCACTGAACCTTCCAATTGTCGGTTTTCCCCTTCCTTTTGCCGTATAAAACTCCTGTCCCGGAAGCTGCTTGTAGTCGGCTTTGACGTAGGTTTCGTCGTCCATTATTTACCTCGCAGTCAAATTTCGTCAGCATCGTCGTGTACAGCCTCCGGGATCGCGCTTTGGCCGTCGTATTTTGTTTATCATCGCGATTTGGAGTCACTACCTTCTTGTAAGTCGATAGTCCGGCTCATTTTTTGGCTCTATGCATGCACGGTTGTAGACGATACACCCAGCTTATTTACGGCATCTCGGAGATAGAGGTTAGGGATTGAGTGATTTTCGGAACATTGCAAAGGATTGAAACAATCAAGGACCTAGGAGTTACACACATTTGATAGTCGGTTGATATTACACACGCACTTTACTTTCATAACTGCAAAGGCTTATGCACTGCTAGGTTTCCTCCGTCGAAACACATTTCATTTCAACGATGTACATATACACCCACAAAACGCTTTATTGCTCGATCGTCAGAAGCATTCTTTAGTATGCAGCCCTTTTTTAAGTCCTGTACCAATCGACCCTAAGTCAATTCATTGAAGGTGTTAAGACTTCGCTCTTCGGAAACTTAGATGGAATCCTGAAATTGCTTCTCATCGCAGCAACCTTATATATTTAGAATCGCTGTCCTGAAGAATAAACTATCTATAGGTTTTTTCACAAACGACATATTGAGCAGGAAATCTCGACAATAGCGATCTCTTCCAAATTTGTCTGCTCCTATATGGTCATTCCGTCATCAGCAGTTCCTCTGAACTTTCGGGCATCGGACTACTTGTGGTTTCTACAACCCAATGGACATGTGCAACCGCTATTTCAATCAATGTTATAGCATCTTCGATTTTGGAATCTCAAAACAGGTGCACAAAAATAGATTAAGGTAACTATTATTAAAATAAGTCTTTGCAAAACATTTGTTTTCGAAGACAATAAATAAATTAAAATGAATAAACTGATGCTAGAAAATCTATGTTTGCATCAGAAAAATGATGGACAGCCAAAACTTTAAACCCAACTACCCAAACGTTTTATCAACCAGTAAAAGTTTCAATAATTTAATGAAATCGAAAACAATCTTCGAATCGTTAACACCTCGTTGCATCCTCGATTCGTTTCAAGTCACTATCATTGATTACCGATGGACACGGATCCACACTTTCCCAACTCATTTGCATGCTTCGTTGCCCAATTTGGGATTAATTAGAGCTTTCTCTCGATTCTGGCAGCAGCAACAGCAGTAGCAGGAGTGAAACGATCCAGTTTTTTTTGTAGCACTGACATAACATCATCAGCTCATCCAGCCGAATGATGCAACTTGAATGGTTTTGGCTGATGAGTGGGGGTGAAAAGGTCGTTTTTGAAAACTAATTTAAGCAGCTCGTAAGTGCGATTCAGATGTTGTTCAACTGAAAGACTTTAATTGTTCTCTCGTTTAATCTTATGTAGACTGTCCACTACTTATAAATCTATGACACGCAAAACGATACATTGATAACTTTCCGAGAATTCTGTTAACATATATGAGATGTTAATATATTCCCCACCATCGATCCGAACCCAAAATAGATACAGTGGATTGGCTAATGACACGATGTTGTCATCCGTAATTCAATTTCGTCCTCCCCAAGACTGCTACTACCACTGCCTGACTGGCTGCTCTATCGTCGTCTACCTCATTAGCCATCAGCTTTTTATCAACGTCAAATATGGAATAAAAATTCGACAGCACCTGACAAGATTGAATGACGAATTGAGAGCATAATCGGATTTCCCGTTTCTCGGAATAACTATTTAAGAACGTATGATGGATAAAATTGTTAAGCGTGTGTTGATATAAGTATGGAGGTAGTCTTGAGCATCTATGCAGAAAAAAAGATAGTGTCATAACCTTTTAATAACTTAAATTGTTCTCTGTCAACTTTGTTTCTGAGTTACAGATAGTTTTTTTTTTAAGAAGATCTCCCTGAAATATTATAACATCACAGACGAATCCATTTTATTTTATGTTGACAATAAATTGCACTTTCCTGATTGGACCAGAATCGTTTAGAAAATGCTGCTCCCAACTTTGCTAAAAGGATTTACCGAGGACATTTTTCAAATTATCACCTTTCAGCGCTCCTCGGTTGCATCCAATCCTTGTCACACTAAATTTCCACCCGGCAAAGAAAACTGGCAAATCATGTTTCCAGTAAAAAGTTCCTCAAAACACAACTAAGTATGGTGTGAAGAGGCTTCAGTTTGCCTAACCACCCTTTTTTCTCGATTTTAGAACACCGAAAATAAACGAGCTTCTGGTTGCTCCGAAAACACGCAGACAACTACTATTCCGAAAATGTGCTTCCATCTGCATCATTAATCATTCCGGAATATTGTTTTCGCATTAGATGATACCAACCTACTCTCGACTCTACTGTTCTTCATGGTTACTGCAGCATAACGATAGCATAATCATCGTCGTCATCGTAAGCGTCGCCATCATCACTACTATCAAGTGTGGCATCTGAGAAAAAACGCTCCTCCTTTCTGTCTGGACCTACTGCTTTCGAAAAAAAAAGTGAGAAATGCCACCGGCAATCGAGAGAACCTGAACGCAACTTTGAAGCTCCTCTGTCGGTCCTAGGAAAGTTAGGGTAGGTACTTACTTGTCTATTGATTGCTCCGAAAATGCTGATACAATCAGGAATGCTTAGAATCAATAGACGACAATCTCGGTAAGAGGCACTATATTTTGCCTGATTGGGGAATCGTTTTTAATCCTTTGATGCTACGAATCTTTGAAGAGACTATTCAAAATTCTTGAATCCCTTTTTTTTCTTTTAATGTGACTTGGATTCAACGCATTTTATCTATTTTTTGTTGTTTTCAATTATACTTTAAATCAAACTTGCTGAAATTGGTTCAAACTAGATTATGTAAGAAGCTTCTTGAAGGTATTTGTTGCACGTTTGCCTAAAATGTGTTTGCATCGTTCCAAAACAGATTATTTCCTGAATTCTGTATTGTACTCACTTATCTAGCTAGTCGTGGAGGTGGAGGTGTCTGCTGTCGAAACTAACATAAATGATCAACATTCTAACGTTGAAGTTAGAAGATCCATCCGGTTGTTCCACAAACATCTGTCAAAAGTGAAAAAGATGGAAAAATATCGTAGACTAGAACAAGACTAAAGCAGCCGCAATAACTTTTCCATTGAAACACCCAAGAAAAATCCAACCAAGTTTGAACTAAATTTACTCATTATGAATATGTAGGTGAGAATGGGGAAACGTGATCCCTTTTTCTTATTTTCATCATATTTTTATAGAAAAATTTTGCAGATTGCCGTCTTTCGCATTTTCTTACAGCGCGTAGTTAAATTATAAATTTATATAAGATTATCTACTACCCTAGAGTCATTTCATTTTTAAGGGCACAATTTTGCAATTTTTAGGTAAAAGCACTTTTTTGAGCCCTTTTATCAGTAAAGTATCGGATGAATACAAGTCATTGGATGAATATTGAAAATTTCGTGCTCAGCAATGATCAACGTTCATTCAGAAGAAAAATATACCTTTCCGGACTCGATTAAGTGAACCCATAACAAAAATTTGGGAAAGCTTATCCTTAAAAAAATGAGAGTTCACTAATGCTTTGAAAATATGGCATTGAGAAGTTGATATTACAAATCGACTAAAGATTGACATGTTGAAATGATTATTATTCTTTTACTTTTTTCGTGCAGGAAACATTTTAAAAGTCCCATTTTGTAAGATTTAACAAACCAAGTGTAGTAACTTAAAAAATTAAATTTAAATTTTTTAAGGTAGCAGATTTGTTGTTGAAATGAATGATTCAACGCAGATTTTAGTGGTGGAATAGAGTTAAATTTATTCATATTTCGTCAGTCTAGTCGTCACATAATTACACAATTCATCAGCGATGGCTATTGTCTCACTTTCCGCTTATCATCTTCCCTAACCGTGAAAGTACTCATTTCTGAATGAGTAAATGAAAAACTAATAATTTCTGTGTGAATATTCTGAGTAATCCACTCAGAATATCTGGCAATACTGCTAAATTGCCACGAACTCAGTTTGAGTAGTTCGATTTTACCGTATGATGATGTAAACATTTAAACTGTCATCATTATCACTATCCTGTTGATCGGCAATCATCAATTACGAATTGCCCGAAGCAAGTGGAGATCCAAAAAAAATTTGTTTTCGTTCTGCTACAATCGGGAGAAATGTAGAAGCGGCGGATCGGACTGATGCAATAAATTGAATGCAAAAAAGAAGCCCTGAAATCCAATAAAGCGCCTGGGATCGATGGCATCCATGCTGAGATGCTGAAAGCCAACTCTGCCTTGTCAGCACAAATTTTAAAGTCTTTTCACTGACATCTGGGAAACGGCAACATTTCCTGCCGACTGGATGCAGGGTATCCTTGTGAAGGTCCCTAAGAAAGGAGACTTCACTGAGTGTGGTAACTGGCGTGGCATAACGTTGATCTGTACAATCCTCAAAGTACTCTGCAAAGTAAAGTGATCCTGATGATCCAGGATCCAGGAGAAAATCGACGCTACCATTCGACGGCATCAAGCAGGATTCAGTTCCAGACGATCATGTGTGGACCACATCACAACGCAACGAATCATACTGGAACAAATTAACGAATTCCAGGACCCTCTTCTGCTGGTGTTCGTTGGCATTCGACCGACTGAACCACGAAAACATCTGGGCGGTTTTAAAGTTACGAAGAGTTCCAGAGGAACTAGTCCATCTCATCGAAGCACAGTACGAGGCAGTTTCGAGCAAGGTCTTGCACGACGGTTTCTTGTCGATGTTCGATCCAATCTCGGTAACTGCTGGAGTGAGACAAGGATATTTTTTATCACCGCAACTTTTTCGCATCTTAATGGATGATATCTTGACTGGATCGGTTGACTGAAGACCAAACCTAGGATTACCGTGGAATCCTTCGACAATGGAGCAGTCAAACGACTTTGACCTGGCTGACGAAATTGTATTGCTCGTCCAAAGACAACAAGACATGCAGACCAAACTCGACGACCTCTCCGAAAGCAACACAGTAAGTTCTTCCAATTTTGTGGCAGCAGATCAACAGATTGGAAAAAGGGGTGCTTTCAGTTTCTTGGTAGCCAGATAACGCCTGATGGTGGCCAAGAAAGACATCGAAACCCGGTTCAGAAAATGCATTTTCTAGTCTCCGAAACAGCTAGAGGTCACGCCAGATCTCTCTACGAACGAAAATCCGGATCTTCAACCCAAATGTCAAATCCGTATTGTTGTACGGGTGTGAAACTTGGTGCAAATGTGCGGTGCGATGCGAAATGTGTAAGTTTTTGTGAATCGCTGCCTGTGGAATATCATCTGTGCTTGGTGGCCTGGAAATTGGATCTCAAATAAGGAACTACAGCACCGGTGTCATCAATGGGCGCTAGAAATAGAGATTCGGGAACGTTAGCGAAGATGGATTGGGCACACGCTGCGAAGAGATGAGAACGAGATTTTCAGAGAGGCGCTTGAATGGATTCCAGCAGAACATTGAAGAAGAGGCAGACCCAGAAACTCCTGACGGCAAAGCCTAGCCACCGAAATCCGAACTTTCGACGAGAATTTTGACTGCGACCAAGTGAAGACGCTGGCTCCGTCAATCGTCAACAGAGGAGGTCTTTTACCACGAGTCTATGCGCCGGAGAATCGACGCAGGACCACTAAGTAGGCCAAATCATCACAAACAAACAGCAGCAACAGTCTTAGAAATTTGCGCATACAAAGCCAATTCTGTCTTTATCCACCGGAAGACCAAATTAAAAAAAAATGAACAGCCGCATTCTTAAAATCTGAACTTCCTAAGCTACGCCTTTTTTTCCTACCGAGAGGCTAAATCAAAACAAACAATCAGCAGCAGCAGCCTCAAATATCTGCGCCTGCTAAGCCAATCTGTCTTTTTCCACGGGAAGGCCAAATCATTTCAAACAATCAGCAGCAGTAGCCTCGAAAATCTGCGCTTCCTAAGCCAATTCCGCCTTTTTATGGGAAGACCAAATCATAGCAAACAATCGCCAGCAGCCTTAAAAATTTGGCTTAATGAGCCAATCTGTATTTCTCCAGCGCTCGAATCAGAATCAATTTTGTTCGTAGCAGCAGCCCTTAAAATCTGAGCTTCCTGTGCTATCCGAGGTTGCTAAAATTACAGAGAAATCTGTTATTTCACAGAATTTTATGCAAATTTTTGTCAAAGAATCTGTCTTTTTAACGAAGCCGAATCAGAAACAAATTTTTCGTAGCATCAGCCTTGAAAATCCACACTCTCCTGCGATCGATTTTAATAAAACTTAACCACACATTTGAATGTTTTATTTTAACATAATCTCCTCAACTTTTGAGTTGGAAAGGTTTAATTTGATAAATTACTGTTTATTTTAAGTGCCAATCACAATTTTCTCTATTTTTACTACAACAGCTGAACTTCTCTTCCTAGCGCCCGAAAAATGGTTGAAACTCATTGGGCAAAGAATTTATAAGTTCATCTAGCTTGTGCGAAAGTTTCATGAAAAAATATCAACTGTGAGTGATACAGCATTCTGTCAAAGACGAAAGTTTGTGCGCGATTTCATTTTTGAACTCAACTGTATGTGTTGTTTATGCATTCCATAATAATATTTTAATACTTTAGAGCACCGAATAAAAAGGATGAATCATATAAAAAGTCGGTACTTCACAAATTTGTCTTACTGTAAAAAACTAAAACTGTATAATTCAGGGACTTGATGCAAGATCCCAGATTTTGATTGTGTTATTGAAGAATTTTATGTTACCATTCCTGCCGTCTTCTCGTTCTCATCCTTCACTCTATCCAAATGTAATGAAACGGTCCGGAACCAATAATAATATTATCGAAGCAATTCCGTTCGATTATTCCTAAGTGCTAAATTACATTTAATGATAATTGAAAGCATTACGGGCTGCATCTTTCAATAATGGGTCCGGGAAGGTGAACCTGCGGCATACTATGTGTGAACGAGAATTTCTATATTCTGATACATCTTTAAATAGACAAGCAAGTTTCTAAGAGCCCCGAGAGCACATCGTTTCCTGGATGTGGCAAGCGTATGGCCGGAATTTATACCAACTATGCAAAGAAAGTCATAAGGATTGTTTTATGAAGGAAATGGAAATTCCTTTCCAGAGTGTGATATTGAGCTATCAAGGCAGCTACCCTAGGCTATCGTATCGTAGTCGTTCTTATTCCATTTTGCGAAGGTTAATTCAATTGTGTTACTTTTTTTCGTTTGAAAACGAACATGATTTGTGAATGGAAGTGTGGTGATTAAAAGTTCCACAGCATCAAAATAACATCCCGAAAAATTACTGTCACTTCCGAAATCAATAGCTCAACTTTCCCATTTCAATTGACCCGAATCACTCGATTTAAGCTGCTCAATTGAGGAAAAAAAACGTTCACGTACCCATTTCAAAAACCGTCATTATTTCGAAGAAGAGTGCAATGAGATGGGAGAAAAATCATTCCGATTCATGGTCTGAAGCGGTCCAGTTTGGGCAAATGATTCCGGCATCCATCCGGCCACTTTGACAGACAGATGCGGCCCAGCAGCAGCTCACCAAAAATCCGTGCGTGATTGTTGATGTGCCAAGCTAAATGTCAGCTCGGAAGGAAACGGATCGTGAGTGACTGACGGAAGACCAAGCATATCTGTTGAATGCGTGCGATCACGTGGTGACAGACGCGACTCTGGCAGTTGAAAATCCGATTCCGGTTTCCCTCATTCAGTGGCGCAGTAGTGCAACAAAGTTGAAACTGATAGATTTACTAGATAATGGCACTGCCTGAGCTTTGTCAAAATGTTTCGGTTTCGAAGAATTCCGTTGAACAGTTTAATTGAATTAAGCCATGAAAATGTGTATCAGAAAGTTTTGAATTTGTTTAACACTTTTGACTCTTCTGAATCCACTCCTTTGACTCGGTTATCTACTTTCAGCAGTGAGCAGCTAGGCACAACGGATTTCACGTCTTGTCCGTTTCCCGGGACACGATCTGACCGGATCCGGATAGTTGAATTTTGCACAAACCATTAAACCGCGACAGGCAATCTATGCATAATTAACCATGACAGATATATTCATTATCTTTATTGTGTCACGGAAGTGAGCCAGCAGCAGGGACATCCGGGGTGGCCCAAAGCTCTCCTGAAAACCGAAATCACCAAAACCCACGGCTGCTCGAGATGATGGTGGGAACTCACGCGCGAGTCGGCCTGTGTGTGGGAGTTGTTTTAACTAGCGCGGTCTAAAACACAAAACGCCCGGCTTTTACACCCCATTGGGTCAATGAAAGCCAGTGGGAGTGTTTTGTGGGGAAACTACAAATCCACCAAAGCCCTAACTAGTACAGCTCTGTGACACACATCTGGCTTTTAGTGATTTTGCGATTTGTCAACCATTATTGCGTGACTGAGTCGCCTGATGAATTAATTGCGTGGGATGATTGTGAGTGTGTGTGTGTTGTGAACGTGCGCTTGAAGGAGGAAAGTGGCTGCGTGCCGAGGAAATCAGTTGCAGGATTTTTGCGTCTAAGCCCACCATGGCCGTGGAAATGGCGTGGCTGGGTGCGGGTATGTTTTTGAATGGTGCGAAATAATTGATGTTCTACTCGTGGTTCCGGCTTTGGCGCAGTGCCTGGCGACACCAAAACCAATGAGGTCCAACCGAGGTGCGATTATAGCTAATTGGAAGCTTGGCGAAAAATTTCAGCAAACAATGTCACACAATGAAACGTTTTAGTCTTCCGGCTATGCATCTACAACGGCTTAGTGCGTGAAGATAAGCGTAGTCTTTATAGTTCAAATTTCTTGAAACCTACTTTTCAGCCCTTATCTTGATTCAATCAAAAATAAAATAATAGGGGAAGGCAGGGTATTTTGGCCCATCTTTTATTTTCCTCTGAAATTTCCATGAAACGTTAGACGAAATGAAAATTACAATGAATGTGAATTCCACTATTATAACTTTTTTTAACTTTTTTTACAGACGCACCCTGAAAGCCCAGACAAAAAAAAATCCTCATGAGACCTTGAGTGCCAATTTGAGACTATTCGAAAGTTTGTCTTGTTTTGCTATCCGAGTGTACGCATACGATTGCTAGAAAATTCCTAAGGGCGACATTTTGAACATTTATGATTCAAAGAATCGTTCGCTTACTTTAGCTTAAGCTTTAGCTTTAGTTTGCTTCTTGTCTCGGTCATAATGGTTTTAAAAAAGTCGGTCCTCCTTGGAGTGGAATAAAAAAAAATGAACATTTACTATCTTATGTTAACCTGTTAACTTCAATGGAAACAGATCTTTCATGATTGCATGTTGAAAATTCAGCGAAAGATTTGTTTGCTTCATTAATAAACATATTTATGTTAACCAGTGCAATAGTTTGGAACCTGTTTGTTTTAGATTATCATTCATTATCATTCTTATAATAGAAATTTGAAATACACAAAAACTGAAATAAACAAGTAAAACTTTTTTACCTATGATTATCATTCTACATGAAAATATCAATTCTAAAAGTTGATTGACATTTCGTACTTCAGACTTTTTGAAAACAATACAGAACATTCCTTCCGGGATAGTTTCAATGAATTCGTGGGGGCTGTTGTTGTATTAGTGAGGCAAGTTTATTCTTGAGACGGCCAATTTAAGGAACTCATAAAGGGCCAAAATTCGGCGCGGGGGCTACAATAAGGAGCATTTCAATCAAAAGTTTGATCAGGTTTATCTCAAATTATCAACCGCTTTCAAGCAAAGACATATTTTTGCTGCATTTCAGGCTAGTAAGCAATCATATTTGTCGAAGGACTTTTGAAGGTACACATTACAGGAAG
Organism: Uranotaenia lowii; assembly: GCF_029784155.1. Lineage (NCBI taxonomy): Eukaryota > Metazoa > Arthropoda > Insecta > Diptera > Culicidae > Uranotaenia > Uranotaenia lowii. The sequence continues at coordinate 91,447,324 of NC_073692.1, forward strand.
ACTACAATCATGGGAAATCTAGTCAACCATGCTTTAGGAGCCAAGATTGGGTACATTTACCCTTGTTATAGTGCTATTTTTATAGTCTTTTAGAGATAAATTTTTGATATTTAAAAAATAAGGACATTTTCCAAGAGTAATCCCGTATTGGACAAATGGATAGAAACTCTATCAAATGGTTAACTTTGAAGAAAAAATGAAAATGAAAATAGTAGGTGGGCGGCAGTAGTGCAAAGAGGCACCCGTCGAAATGTGGAAAATCACCAACAGCGGAAGAGGCAGCGAGTCCGAATTTTCCAGGAGAAAAAGCGCCGCCTGGAGGAGGAGGAGTTCGAGGAGCTGGAGCAGCTGCATCGTTCCCGAGAAACACGAAAGTTCTATCAGAAACTCATAGCATCCCGCAAAGGCTTTGTGCCGCAAGCCGAAATGTGCCGAGATAAGGACGGAGGCATCCTGACGGACAATCGTGAGGTGATCAAAAGGTGGAAGCAGCACTTCGATGAACACCTGAACGGCGCACATGCAGGAATCATCGCCGGCGTAGCCAACGACGTAGAGGAGCCACTCCCAACGATGAGTGAAGTTAAGGAAGCCATTCACCAGCTGAATAGAAATAAGTCTGCTGGGAAGGATGGCATCGCAGCTGAACTCATCAAAATGGGCCCGGACAAGTTGGCCGATTGCCTACACCGGTTGATAGTCCGGATCTGGGACATAGAACAGCTACCGGAGGAGTAGAAGGAGGGGGTAATATGCCCCATCTACAAGAAGGGCGACCGCCTACAAAGTGCAGTCCCGAATCCTACTCCGCCGCCTAACGCCACAAGCAAACAGATTCGTGGGAAATCATCAGGCCGGCTCCATGGAGGGACGGTCTACGACGGACCAGATATTCACATTACGGCAAATCCTCCAAAAATGCCGGGAACACCAAGTCCCCACGCACCATCTATTCATCGACTTCAAAGCCGCATACGACACGATCGACCGTAACGAGCTTTGGAATATCATGGACGAGAACGGCTTTTCCGGGAAGCTGATCAGACTGATCAAGGCGACGATGGATGGAACGCAGTGCTGAGTGCGGATCTCGGGTGAATTGTCAAGTTCATTCGAATCACGCAGAAGGCTTCAACAAGGTGATGGTCTATCCTGCATGATGTTCAACGTGGCGCTAGAAGGTGTTATTCGACGAGCGGTGGGCGAAATGCGGGGCACGATTTTCAACAGATCCAGTCAACTTATCTGCTTTGCCGATGACATTGATATAGTCGGCAGATCATCTGCGGTGGTGGAAGACATCTACCGCAAACTGAAACGCGAAGCAGGAAGGATTGGGTTGATGATTAATACGTCCAAGACGAAGTACATGCTAGCCTGCGGATCTGAGACCGACCGAACCCGCTTGTCCAGTAATAACAAGGTCACGATCGACGGCGATGAGCTGGAGATAGTCGAAGACTTTGTCTATCTCGGCTCACTGGTGACCGCAGACAATGACACCAGCCGTGAGATCCGGAGGCGAATTATAGGCGGAAGTCGTGCCTATTATGGACTCCACAAGCAACTGCGGTCGAGAAGACTTAGCCCTCGCACGAAGTGTAACCTGTATATGACGCTCATTAGACCGGTTGTTCTCTACGGGCACGAGACATGGATATTGCTCGAGGAGGACCTGCGTACACTCGGAGTATTCGAGCGACGAGTGTTAAGAACCATCTTTGGCGGCGTACAGGAGAACGGAGTGTGGAGACGAGCTCGCGCGACTCTACGGCGAACCCAGTATCCAGAAGGTGGTGAAGGCTGGCCGGATACGCTGGGCGGGACATGTTGCGAGAATGCCGGACGACTGTCCTGCAAAACAGGTGTTCGCTACGAATCCGGTAGGAACAAGACGAGCGAGGGCGCAACGAACGAGGTGGTTAGACCAAGTGGAGCGTGATCTGGCAAACGTGGGGTGCCCGAGGAATTGGAGAACGGTTGCCATGGACCGAGTGAATTTTAGGAATTATGTTCGTCAAGTTATGTCGTGAGACGGAATACTATGTAAATAGTGGGTGGGCCTAGAGTAATGTGTGAAGGAGAAATTTCATTTGTATTTTTAAGCTCAAACTATTAAGCTATTGTTTTAACTTTTGTCCCTGAATGTATTCAACTTAATAGTACATTTTTCAATTATAAATGTTTTTCAAAGAAAACGTTGAATAGCAAGATAAAATTGATAAAATAGCATTTGTAAATATTATGAAGGTGTATTGTACCCTTTATGATCGAGAAAATTCGTTAAAACCGTCAAAATAGAGACTGATCAATGTATCCTCAAAGCATCAAATTCGAAAAAGAGACGAAACGGATTTTTCTATCAAATTTATAGAGGTCTAATAAATTTCTGCAACCATGTTTTACGTTCATTGGAGTCCAGTACTGATTTTTAAAATATGAAACATGCTACATTCCCCTTAAGAGAAAGAATAATCGAAAAATATTGAAAAAAAGTGAAAAGTTATGTCCTTTTAAGTAAGAACATCTTAATGATTTGAAATTTTATACAATTAGAAGCATTATCATCATATACCAAATTTTTGTTCGGCACGGGCCACAGTGGGCCAGGAACCACGCTTTTGTATGTATGTATGTATGTAGATAATCCACCTTGGGTGCACGGATTCACCGCAGTTTCGCCAACGTATGCGATAAATTGCATTCTTTAGATTATAAGTTTGACGAATCTTCAATGCAAATTCACACATACCCGACACCATGGCTTTGTGTGAACTGTCATGTAATGAATGTATTTCGTGTATGTGTATGTCTTATTTGTAGAACGAGCAAACAGTTTTGCAACCGTATAAAATTCATAACATTCTCAGTGTTATGAATCTACGACAGGTTTTCCGCATGCGTGTAGATACCTGCCCAGCTGGCAACTGATTGAACGTTCTTATATAATATAATCAGTAAATTAAATAGTCAGACAACAGAACAACCTTACCTTTACACCCATCTTACCTCAAGACACACTTTAAGATTACCTTTAGGTGTGACCGACCTTTTTCAGTATCATAGCCATATTTATTTCCATCTGATCTTACCTAATAACCTCACGTTTCTTTTTTGGATTATTTTTTTTTTGTACTCGAAGTAGCCCAAGTTGTTTTCCCCCAATCGACTTATCGAACCTAAAAAACCTTGCTCCGAATATTCCCACTTTCCTCGTTTTGCACATTTTCTCTTTCTACAGTAGATTCTCAACTCTCAACCCAACCAGTTAGATTTTTCACCCGTGGGCCAGGAACCACGCTTTTGTGGTCAAAATTAACTGCAAGCCAGAGGGTTGGTTGTAGTTCTTCGTTGTCTTCAACAAAGTTACTCGACTATATTTGAGCTATCTATTGATGAATTTTTATTAGTTCTCTTTTTATCCACAAGGTAGCACCAAAATTTATCTTTTTTACAGAAGCAAGGTACAGGCACGGTGTGTTCTACTAAGTTGTAAATTATATCATTCACATTAACTTTGTAGAACACCGTTAAACTCTATGTTTGTCTGTCTTGTAATAATAAAACTTTAAAAAATATGAAAAATTCTTGTTTTTACTTATTTTTGTATTTAGCTATACAATACCTCTGAATTTCACGGTACTCGATTGAATTAGACTTAAGTGAGATATTCTTGTGGAAAACTTATTCGTTTTGTAGATTTTTCTTTCATAGTCGCAAAAAATTGGTAAAAATTGAACATTTTTCAAATATGTACCATTTTTCGAAGAGTGACAGTTGTGATTATAATCTAAAAGCATGTAAAAAATGACGGTGGGTTCTCGTGGGTTTTCTTGAGGAGAATTGATCCCTGTGGTGACTTAATACCTCAGTCATATCTTGTGAACCGAATCTCGTACAGAGATCCAATGTTGTAGAAAAATGTGCCAAATAAGCAACACAATTTAGCTGTTTCCTTGAAAATTAAAAACATAAATTTTGGGCAATTCACCTTTAGTTGAAATTTTCTCAAATGGGACAAAAGTATTTTTTTAAGACTAGCAATAACCAGCAATATTTTTTTTTATTTCGATTATAGTCGTTTCAACACATGTCATTCGTGGCTTACATATATCAACGATGCAGTTGGCAGACAGTTGTTGAAAAGCTTATCTGACACAACTGTGATCGATGTTTACTCTTGGGTTCGAACTTACGGACATCGGCTCTGGAAGCAATTGACTTGCCAACTGAGCTATATCGCAAGCCGAAATTTTGATGTTTACTAAAGATCGCTTTCGAAATGGGTGTAAGCTTCAAATAACAAAATATTAAAATAACGCTTTTTTAAGAAACCTTAATTTTAAGTGACTGCGATATATAATTTAAATAAAAAAACAGTCAAATCACTTGAACAATAATTATGTTCAGCCCAGCCTTTTAACATTCGCCTTCGTAAGCAAAAATATTATCCAATCAAACGAAGCAGATAAAAGCCTCAGAGCATTGATTCCCTTCTGATTTCCAGTAAGCACATAGGCAATAAAAATTTTGATGAGTTCAGTAAAAATCTATATTTCAGCCAGGAATTGAATACCGCAAATGACGTATCCTGACACAAAGGAAGTCAAAATAACAGCTTGATTTCAAACGGAAATCGTCCGTCAAAATAAAATTCCAACCCACACCCATCATTTTCTCCAGACACGGCAAGATACTAAAGGAAAAATCGAGCATAAAACCAGCGCGCTGCTACGTGAGTGGAATTTGTCCATCTCGGCACTTCCGGGCTCAGGCATCCCAGCTAGTATAGGACTCGAGGTCGAAGCGCTGTCTTTCTCCTGCTTCGATCTATCTATCTTTCACATGTGCTCCTCATTCAGCTGCCGCAAACACAACTCATGAACTAACTCTTGGTGTTCTCTTGAATCATCGTCGTCGGGGTTTGATTTTCTAGCATCGTCGGAAAACCTTGACCACACGGAAAAGCAGTTCAGGAAAAGACGAAAACAACGAGCGAGGGTATGAATTTCCAAAGAAGCTTGTACTGTGGGTTTGTACCGATATCGAGCAACTTTTCTTCTCGAATCGAATTTTGCGCTAGGGGGCTACATGCCAGATTGTCCGGGATGCGGAAGCCTAGTAACACGGCGTGCTAAAATGTACCAAAGAACGGTCAGTCGTCAGAGCTTTCGTTGCTGGGCGTGTGGGGGCGCTAAAACAGTTCCTACCTTTACCAGGAATCGATAGCATAGCTTCTGAAGCAGAGTTTGAAAGAAGATGGTAAACTTGGCCGTATTTTTTTTCGCTGTCTCTATTCGTTCCTGTTTGCTACTTGGCCTTTTCTCATTGACGCTGCGGACCAAAAGTCCGAGGGGAAATTGTTCCGAACCCTTGTCGGTGGTCAAACTATACGTATAAATCATTTAATGTCGAACAATTCCGGGAGTTTACAACGGAACAGAACTAGCTTTTTTTTTGAAGAACTACTAACGGGTTACAAATCATTTGATTGAAGATGGTGTTGATTCGAGAGAGGTTCGAAATTTTGTTCGATGACCCAAGTAACAATTTATTTTTCTTGAGATCCTACAAAGACGATATAAACCTTCATTATGAATCAACGCTGAGATTTGTAAACTTCTTTGAAAGCGACTACTATTCAGGAGATTCTGTAGAAACAAATTTATACAATAGGGCTTTTGCCACACACATACAAGAGGTCTGTTGGGCACACATCAATGGTTTTTATATGCGGAAAAGGCAAAATTTTGCTAAAATGTTGTTTTAAACTTAAATGAATGCACCTTTTCTCTAAAAAGTACCAATAAGTATGTTTCGCATCATTGGCTAACAAGTGGAAACAATTAGGTGAATATTTGATTGAGTAGCAGTGCAGAAACTAGCAGAACAAAATTGAAAAATATGACTATTTTGTTTGAAAGATACATTCAACGGTCCCCCAGATCTTTTGTAAAAGTATTCGAGTATAACTTTTAGAATTTTGAACCTGGAGCTAAATGTTTTCGTTGCGGAATGCATAAAGATCTTTCGCAATCTTTCCTCTGCATCCTCAGGAAACAGTCGTATCCTATACATAATCTTAATTTTATCAAAGAACCTCACTCGAAATCAGAAAACAAATTTGCGAACAAATAAACAAATGCACTGGCTTCTCAAAAAATGTGCTGCATATTGTAAAACTTTCGATAGTTTTCTTAAATCAATTCGAAAACTAACTTTCTTCCTTCGAATCGTATTTATTTTGTATTAAGCTGTCACTTTTTATTGCCCAACGGCTTACTAATACTAATGCACTGTGCAAAAGACCAATGAGCGAAACAAGAAAAGTACCGTTACCTGGGGAAACTCTGAACACCTGGGTGACTTTGATTAACATGAAATTTCTGCAGTCTGAATTAAAATATCTTACACCTTCGTTCTACGTTTGAAACCCAATAAATTGAGTTTCAAATAGGCCAAATATGGTTTATACTTAGTTGAAGATTTTTAATATAACTTAAAATTTATTGATTGATTGATTTATTGATGGATATATAGGCTGAGCCCGTCATCCCGATATCTTAAAAATTATCCTATATATAGTTGCCTCCTTAAATATAACACACTAGCTGACCCGGTGTGCTTTGCTACACCTTCCAAAAATTATTGAAACTTGTGGTCCCTAGTTATTTAACTTTTCATTTATTTGCACAAAATTCTAATTTCAATTTCAATATCATTAAAATGTTTTTTCAAATAAAATTGCAACGGTTTTTTATTTTGAAATCTTAATTTTTTTTTTTAAATCCGTGTATTCATTCTTTTTATGACTCTGAATTTCTTTGCTTCATAAGTTTATAGCTTATGTAATTTTTTTTTTTATATATGGAATTTTTCGAGTCCCTGCGAGGCGCTGATGTGGCCTAATGGATAGGCTGGCGCGAGTCTGGTAACCCAGGCGTACTGGGTTCGATTACCGGTATTGGCAAATAAAACTTTTGGGTTCGAATCCCATAAGTTGCCGATAGGTGAGATGCTTGGGGAGTAAGTAGAGGCCAGTCTCGAACCCACCCTTGTCCTTCCTCCAACTGGTATCAGGAGGGGTTGGTTTATTATCTAGAACTGCATTCTGTCCATATCCAGCCGGAATGGATATAATGAAGTGCATGATGGTCTAACCAACGTCTCATGATCGCTTACTATTCTACGCTGCCTACTCTAAACTTTAAAATTTCCTTCTCCAAACTATCTCTAATTTTCATTTCCAGCGTCAGCTCCCCGAGCTATTTAAACGCCACAAAAAAAAAAAAAAAAATCGAGTCCCTTCATTCGTAGAGAGGCTCTCGAACTATCCTAGAAAAATTGTCTGTAACAAAATAACATCACGGGACACTCATTTAATCTATCCGTTCTAGAATTATTATACAAATTGTGAGAGTGAACCTCTCCATCATTCCTTTTACTTTAATGGAAGGAATGGGGTTTCATTACATCCGAAAAACACTTCTTATTTATATAAATACGATTAGATATCATACATATATGGATTCATTCTCGATAAGCTCTCGAGCTATTCAAAAAATGGGTGACTCTCTCCCCACTTTATATCTCCCCTCTGGCAGGAGAAGGGGGTCTCAAACCATCGAAGCAACATTACCCGTACACAAATATGCTTCCATGCAAATTTGGTTCCATTTTCTTGATGTCTGAGTCACCCTCTTCCCGTTATATCGTTCCACTGAATGGAGAGAGGGGTGCTAAACCACTGAAAAACATATCTTGTACTCGAATACCCTCCCATGCTAAATTTGATTTCGTTTGCTTTATTAGTTGTCGAGTTGTGCCAAAAAATTTGTATTGGAACCCCTCTTGCTGCCTATCAACCCCCACCTGGAAGGAGTAGATCAAGATCAAACATTTAGTGTATTCAAATACATTCCCATGCCCAATTCTGATCCATTTACTCGATTATTAGATTGTTCCCATGTCATATTTGGTTCCACTCGTAGATAAGTGCTTGGTTTATGCAAGATAATCGTATATGAGCTCCCGTCCTCTCATACTGTATCCCCAATTGAAGGAGAGGAAGTCTCAAATAAGCAAATAACCTTTTTACGTATCCAAATGCCATCCCATGCCAAAATTGTTTGCATTTGCTCAAGTTATGCGAAAAATTGTAAAGGAGCCCCCTCTCTTCTCCCTATCACGTAACTGGAAGGAGGCAGTAGTACCAAATATTCACAGAAACATTCCATGTGCTCAAATAGCCTTACAAACCAAATTTCGTTTCATTTGCTGGGTTAGTTCCCAAGTGATGTAAAAATTGTATGGAAGCACCCTCCTCCCTTAAGATTCTACAACTAGAAGAACAGAAGGTTCTCAAAATATCATAGAAACATTTTTCGTTATCAAATACCTTCCCACACCAAATTTGGTTCTATTTGCTTGATTAGCTATCCAATTATGCTGAAAATTGTAAAAAAGCCCCCCCCCCCCACACTTTTTATCTGCTCACTGGAAGGAGGGAAGGGTAGCAAATATTCATAGAACTATTTATCGTACCCAAATAAACTTCCAAGCCAAATTTGGTTTCATTTGATCGAATAGTTTTCAAGTTATGCAATTAAAAAGGTATAAAAACCCCCTCCTTCCTTCCAGTATTTTCACTGGAAGGAGGGAGGGGTCTGAAATAATCATAGAACCATTTCTCGTATTCCCCTACCCCCCATGCCAAATTTGGTTCCATTAGCTTGATTAGTTCTCCAGTTATGTAAAAAATTGTAAGGTAGGCCCCCTCTCTCCTTCCTATCTCTTCACTGAAAGAAGGGAGGGGTACCAAACATTCTTAGAAATATTTCTCGTACCCCAGTTCACTCCCATGCCAAGTTTGGTTTGATTTGCTTGATCAGTACTCGAGTTATGAAGACTTATGACTTTTATATGAAAGACCCCCTCCCCCCTTCCTGTTAAAGGTAGGGGTCTCAAACCATAATAGGAACCTTCCCCGGCCTCCAATACCCCCACCTGCCAAGTTTCAGGTAAATCGGTTCAGTAGTTTTCGAGTCTATAGGGAACAGACAGACAGACAGACTGACAGACAGACAGAAATTCATTTTTATATATATAGATACTGATTTTTCACTGTTTGAACACTGCAGTTTAAATCTATAATATTATTAATGCTGTTAACTTCTCTCATAAATCGGAATGCTGGCTCGTTGCGACTATAATTTGTTCTTCGATTTTCAAGAGCGTAACGTCTACGTCGTCTAAGAGCCAAGGTACTGGAATTAGCCGTCAATCGGGAACTCAAAAAGGTGAAATTCACGATACCTCGATCTATTTTTAAAAAGAATAAAAAATCGTTGATGCGGTGCCGGTGTTCTAACAAATCCAGATCCAACAAGTGACACAGACTTTTATACTCTGGCATGTCGTCTGCCCAACCAAGATTCCTCACTGCGAATTTCACGGCTACGGCTTCCAATCGATTTATATGCACATGGTACATTGGTCTCCAAACTATGCTCGCAAAGTCGAATTTCGATCTTACCATGCTAACGTACAGGCTTTTTATTGTGTAGGGGTCTTCCAGCTCTCCAGCAAACAGCCTCACCACTCCAAAAAGTGCAAGTCCGTCTGATACTAGGCTATTTATGTGGTCCTTGAAAGTCGATCCGGAATCCAGTTCAACGCCCAAATCTTGTACGCAAAAAATCTGCTTATTTCTTCTCCGCCTAGAGAGTAAGTATGCTGAAACGGTGTGAAGCTCCTCGTAAATGATATGACTGTGCATTTTGAGCCGTTCAGTTTCAGTTTTGTTCTGGTCGTAAAATCTGTGAACGCATCCAAATCACGTTGAAGTTTTTCGCAATCATTAACCCTTTTTACAGGCATGAATAGTTTTACATTGTCGGTATAGATAAGCACGAATGCGTCGGAAAGCACTTTTGGTAAGCTGTTCATCAATAGAATGAATAGAAGGGGTCCCAAGTGACTACCTTGAGGTACTCCTGAAGACGCTTTGTATGGTTCCGAACTAATTGAATTTACCGATACGAATTGTCGTCTGTTCATTAGGTAGGTCTTTATACAACTGAGAATGTTTTCTCCGATACCTATTTTTGAAGATGCTTCCAAGATTTCGTCAATTCCTGCTACATCAAAGGCTTTTGACATATCAGTGGAAATGCAGTCCACTTGATATCCCTTAACCATCCAATCCAATACACGGGTAGTGAACTCGCACAAATTCGTTACCACTGACCGTTTTTTTAAAAAAAACCGTGTTGGCAAGGCGAAATCCTGTGCTCGATTATAGGATAAAGCCGCTGATAAATTAGCTTTTCAAAGAGTTTGGGTAATGCCGAGAGTATAGCCACTCCTCTGTAGTTCTCTGCCAAATGTTTCGATCCTTTTTAATAAATTGGAGTCACTCGTGATAGCTTCCAAATGGATGGAAATAATCCTGCACGAAGCGATGAATTGAACAATAACATCAAAGGGCGCGCCAATTCGCTGCAACAAGCTTTGATCAACGTGTTCGGAGTTACTAATAAACCAGAGGCTTCCGATGACTGGTAACTCGTTTTAAAAAAAATTTGCAAAAAGTTGGGCGGAGCCTTGAGAATCCGTAGAAGTACTGTCTCTATACTTTATGTTCACGAACTTCTGTTTATTTTTCTTTTTCGAATTGACGAATTTCCAGAACTGGTGTGGATTGGATTTAATTTCTCTTTCGATTTTCGAAATATATACCGAATAGGATTCACGATGTGCATCTTTGAACATTCTTTGGATCTCTTTATAAATTTCTTTATCCTCGACCAACCGAGTTTTTTTCATATGGTTGTAAGCTTTCTTTTTCTTCTTATATTAATCAATCAGATGCTTACAAATCACTCGGGAAATTCTCTTTCCAAAGAAGTGTAATTTTAAAGTTTTAGAATATCTGTTTTTTCGAAGGATTACAAACAAACACCACTCCTGATTAAATGATAGCATTTAGCAGCAAATGGGTTGTTTTTTTTTAAGTTCGATTTTTGTCCTTTGAATAGGTATAGTTTTTGTGTTTTATATGGTCGTTTTGAGATAATTTTTGGATATTGAAAATAAACTGACATTTTCTATGTGAAGGCCTCTATAGAACAAATGGCTAAATAAGTCCCCATCATATGGTTTATTATGAAGAAAAACAGAACATGGGAACAGAGGGAGCACCTAGGGAATGGAATGAAGGTAAAATTTCATTTGTTTTTGAAGCCAAAAAATATTGAAAAATGTTTATAATTTTTGCCTTTAAATGTATACAGCAATATTGTCTATCTTTGCAGTATATTTGTTTTTGCAAGGAAACGTCAAAATTTTCTTCTACAATTCGGTTTAAAATGTTCAATGGATGAAGCAAGCATAAGATTACATTTTAGGATAAAGCAATTGATGTTGAGGACCAAAAATTTGAAAAAAATAAGTGCGAATAAGGAAAAATACTACTAATTTTCTTCTTCCAAAATTTAGAATATTTCTTAAAATTCATTGTGTTCAAGTGAATATAAATGCTTTTACGGACTATTTGAATAGATAAGGCGATTTTAAGATAAGATTTTAAGGCGTTTTCTTGCATTCCTAAGGATATAAAGGAATTTTTCAAAGATTTTCTTCTAGCACTTTCAAGTCGTAGATGGCAGCACTATCTTAAGTAAAAATCAAATTTTGTCTCTATATTAAGATTGCCAATATTTGGAAACAGTCCGGGTCGACCCGGATGCTCGGATTTCATTGAAAAAAGTTCGAATTTTGCCCGGATTTATTCACTTTATTTAGCAAATCAAATAAAAAAAAACAAATTATTATTTAAATTATTTAATTTGTGCCTCCAAAACGACTGAATCAAAGAAATCGAAAGATGAAGACTTCACTGAAGAAGATAGTAAGTTGCTATCGAAATATCGGTATCAGAATTTTTCTTTTACCGTGGTTGAATGAAAAGGAATCTTTCGATTGCTTTGATTCAGTAGTATTATTTAACCAAGTAGGCTCACAACACATATCAGAGACTCCAAAACTAATTTTTTTCAGAGTTTTATGAAAACAATTTTGACAAAACTTTCCCGGATATTGCGCGGATTTTTGGATATCAATTTTTAAATCAATTGCCCGGATTTTGCCAGGTTTGTTGATAAAATTTCCTGCCTTTACTCTAAATTAATTCTGGTATATTTGGTAGAGATTCGACCAGACCAAACTGAGCGCCAAATTGAAAAAAAAAATTATCTATTGAAACAGTTGCAAAAGATGATAAAATATTTGCTCTATGTAAATTTGGACATTTTTTCCAATTTTTAAATATTTTATTAAAAAAAATCCAATGTTGCAGATAATAGAATTGGCCAAAATGTGGTGCGTCAAATTGAACTGAGAGCCACCTTAAAGGAAATAATAAAAATCACATTTTGCGTATGAAAATTAGTTTTGTACATGATAATCTGCAGTTTGTTCAGTTTTCCGATTTGATACTGTTTTTCGACTCTGTTAGAACTGAAAACTGAATATTTTGATGATGAATTACGCTCTAATGACCAAAACCTACATGTAGCGGATCGTCAGCATCTGTATAAATTTTCGTTCAGACAGACCAAACTGAGTCCTTTGAATTTTGTTTTCCATTTCTCCTAATCGATTGGTAGGATTTTTTCACTTTTAATGATAACAGAAGCTCATTTTAGTTGCTTATCATCGTTTTGAGCACAACCAGTAAGTTATAATCAAAAATATTTCTTATTTTGAAAGTTGGAATTTTTATCTCTCGTTTCATCCTGGCTCAACAAAAAATGCAATTTTTCGAGAATCAGCCATACTCGCTGAGGGCTGCCTATAAAGCGCCTATTAATAGGCCCCTAAGTTTAGAACAAATTGTCCAATCAAATAATTTAGCTTGGCATATTTTTCAACATTTTGGTACGACCAGGGGGAACTGAGTGCAAGCATATCGTTATTAAAATCCAATTTTCTACTAAACTGGAAATCATAAGTCAATCAGTATAACCTAAATGTCCTGAAAAAGGTCTAATTTTGTTTTTAATGATTAAATTAGATATTCTTTAAAATGGTACCGATTGGTAGGGCTGTGAACTTTGAACTCAATTATCTCGGCGTTCAGTTCAGTCTGGTCGAACCCCAGCCATTTAGGCCCGTTATCAGCATTTCAAGGTAGTTTTCCAACACAATTTTGTAAGAGTTCACGCTGAAGAACGCTTTTCTGAATTTGCGAAAACTCACCTGCTCAAGAGCTTATCACCGCCAAAGTTTCTGCTCATCTTCACTTCCGATTAGGGGTATCAGGTGGTTTCGTCAAAAATCAGGACAACACGAAGCTAAAAAAAAGGAGTTTTCAGAACACCTCTTGATATATGGAAACAATAAACAGATCTGGTTATGATGCATAAATAAAGGCGCTGTAAACGCCTTTATTTATGTGATGCTAATTGATTTTCAGTACAAATTAATTCATTTAAAAACCTTTCAAATTCGTAGAACAATATCCATGTTATCATTTAATTCTATTTCCATCTCATGTCTAGATGTAGAGATGATCCTGGCCACAAGAGTAACGCGTCTAGAGAATAATGATCGGGCATTTTTTGCCAGTTGATAATTTGTGTTCCAATCCAAAAAAAGTTTGCGAATGATAGAAAACCCAAAAAACAATGCTATTTCTCTTTATAAGTTCGATCAGCATTCATTTGAAATAAAGCTAAGTTTATCCATGTATCGAAACGCTTCATATTTCGTCTAAAGCACAAAATTTGATATTAAATTTTATTTTGCGTTTTTTAGTTTCGAGCACAATATTAAAAGACATTGTTTGATTCAAAGAAGCATTGATAGCAGAACAAAAAAAAAATACTCGTGTTATACAAACAACACAACTGTCCAACATAAAAGAATTTTCAACAACTAACTACTGTCGAGAACAATTTTTATTGGTAGAAAGGAATCAAAAATCAAAGAGCACAGCCAATTTAAATTGTAAATATCTGTGATCCCATCTTGAATATTCGCCATAGGCCCTTAAATAAATTGTCATTACAAAATGGGTTGATTTTCATTCAAATTATTTACCAGTCCTTCATGAATTAGAAGAAAATACAATATCTGAACAAATGTTTATAAAAAAAAGTTAATTTAGTAGAATTTCACAAAAAGCGTAAAATTAAACTTTTAAAGATAGTAAAATGAAATGAACAGCATCGAATTTCAACATGCGTTTTTCGCTATCTTTCACTAAAAGCCAATAAAAGGTTATGCTTTCGTTTATTTAACGTGGAGCTTCAATTCTACCGTAGTTGTATTTGATTGACAGCTCGATGTTTAATGCAAGATCAGGAGAGAGCGTTGGGGTGCAGCATAATTAAACCGGTGCATGTATGTACCTACCTTATCCGAGCTGCTGCGCCTCAAATGAAGTGGCACTGCTCGTTACACTTTTATACTTTCATTGCAGTTAGGCTTCAAATTTACATATTATTTTTGCTGAACAGCAGCTCTTACCCTCCCCAACCAGGGTGAGTTTTCGTCAGATCCGCCATTCTCCCGCCCCGGCTGGCTTCTGGGTTTCGAATTGTAAGTGCCGGCATCCCTCAACCCCTGCATCAGGACGAGACTGAGTAGTTGTGGTAGTAGTAGGTAGAAGGTAAAAGTACCTAGCAGGTAGTTGACTGACTATCCGAATGGCTGACAAACCGCATCGCACACCGTTCGTTGGTTATGTAAATTAGATTTCCACTTTATTCGATCAGCCAGCCCTTGTTTCAGCTAGAAAGCTCCGCGTCGGCCCCGGACATTCCGGATGGGAATGGAAAATATATGCAACGGAACACGAATCACCGAGGAAGTAATTCGGAGCTGGGTATACGAAAATACCCCGGTACGGAATAATGTCTCACAGAAGGACGATGCGGGGATGTACAGCACGGATGTAGTAGGCGCATGCAGTTTGACACACTTCCCGTCATCCGGCGCCCGTTCAATTACGATGAGCGCGCCGATACGCGGTGTGGTCCAATTTAGGTGATACGCCATCAACGCACAGTGGTAGTTTGTTTCAAAATAATTCTAGACTATTTGGATAGTGCCTTATCATTCTATGAGAGTGTATTTAAAATGAGAAAAAAAACGTACAAACATATGTCGAAGAAAAAACACTGTCATACAAAGATTTTAGATATTTTTTAGTTCACAAATGCTTGCAAGCAATCTCAGTATACATCATTAAAGCCCTATCCAGGAAAAACATTCTCAAAAAAAAACTTCTCAAGGAAAGGTATTTGCAAAACAAAGATTTTTAAAGAAAAAACCTTTTAAAAAAGAACCTTCCCCAAAAACGCTTTTAAATGTAGAGCATTTTGAATTCAAAGATAGGAAGTCTAAAGAAACATCCTTCCTTAGAGGAACATCTTGAAGAGAACATGTTAAGAAGAAACATCCATCTCAAAGAAAGGCCTTCTCAAGGAAAGACCTTTCGAGGAGGGGTCTTCTCAAGGAAAAGCCTTCTTAATGAAGAGCCTTCTCAATGATGGGCCGTCTCAAGGAAGAACCTTTTATAAGGAATGAAATTTTAAAGGAAAGGCCATCTTAAGGAAGGGCCTTCTAAAGGAAGGGCCTTTCTGTGGAAGGGACTTTCTCTGAAAGGGCCTTTCTATGGAAGGGCCTTTCTATGGAAGGGCCTTTCTATGGAATGGTCTTCGTTAGGAAGGGCGTTTCTATGGAAGGGCCTTTTCAAGGAAGGACATTTTCGAAGAAGGGGTTTCACAAGGAAGGGCCTTCATAAGAAAGGGCCCTCTCAAGAAAAGACCTACTCAAGGCAGAGCCTTCTCAAGAAAAGGGCTTTCTCAAGAAAAGACTTTCTTTACAAAGGGCTTCTCAAAGAAAGGCCTTTTCAAGAAAGAGCCTTTTCAAGGAAGAGCCTTCTCTAGGAAGCGCCATTATAAAAAAGAGCCTTGTTAAGAAAGGGCCATATCAAGACAGAGCCTTTTCAAGGAAGGGCCTTGTCAACAAAATACTTTCTCAAGGAAGGGCCTTCTCATGGAAGGGCCTTCTCATTAGAAGGGCTTCTCAAAGAAGAGCCTACTCAAAGGGCCTACTTCTTAAGGAAGGGCCTTCTTAAGGAAGGGCCTTCTTAGGGAAGGGCCTTCTTAGGGAAGGGCCTTCTTAGGGAAGGGCCTTCTTAGGGAAGGGCCTTCTTAGGGAAGGGCCTTCTTAGGGAAGGGTCTTCTTAGGGAAGGGCCTTCTTAGGGAAGGGCCTTCTTAGGGAAGGGCCTTCTTAGGGAAGGGCCTTCTTAGGGAAGGGCCTTCTTAGGGAAGGGCCTTCTTAGGGAAGGGCCTTCTTAGGGAAGGGCCTTCTTAGGGAAGGGCCTTCTTAGGGAAGGGCCTTCTTAGGGAAGGGCCTTCTTAGGGAAGGGCCTTCTTAGGGAAGGGCCTTCTTAGGGAAGGGCCTTCTTAGGGAAGGGCCTTCTTAGGGAAGGGCCTTCTTAGGGAAGGGCCTTCTTAGGGAAGGGCCTTCTTAGGGAAGGGCCTTCTTAGGGAAGGGCCTTCTTAGGGAAGGGCCTTCTTAGGGAAGGGCCTTCTTAGGGAAGGGCCTTCTTAGGGAAGGGCCTTCTTAGGGAAGGGCCTTCTTAGGGAAGGGCCTTCTTAGGGAAGGGCCTTCTTAGGGAAGGGCCTTCTTAGGGAAGGGCCTTCTTAGGGAAGGGCCTTCTTAGGGAAGGGCCTTCTTAGGGAAGGGCCTTCTTAGGGAAGGGCCTTCTTAGGGAAGGGCCTTCTTAGGGAAGGGCCTTCTTAGGGAAGGGCCTTCTTAGGGAAGGGCCTTCTTAGGGAAGGGCCTTCTTAGGGAAGGGCCTTCTTAGGGAAGGGCCTTCTTAGGGAAGGGCCTTCTTAGGGAAGGGCCTTCTTAGGGAAGGGCCTTCTTAAGGAAGGGCCTTCTTAAGGAAGGGCCTTCTTAAGGAAGGGCCTTCTTAGGGAAGGGCCTTCTTAGGGAAGGGCCTTCTTAGGGAAGGGCCTTCTTAGGGAAGGGCCTTCTTAGGGAAGGGCCTTCTTAGGGAAGGGCCTTCTTAGGGAAGGGCCTTCTTAGGGAAGGGCCTTCTTAGGGAAGGGCCTTCTTAGGGAAGGGCCTTCTTAGGGAAGGGCCTTCTTAGGGAAGGGCCTTCTTAGGGAAGGGCCTTCTTAGGGAAGGGCCTTCTTAGGGAAGGGCCTTCTTAGGGAAGGGCCTTCTTAGGGAAGGGCCTTCTTAGGGAAGGGCCTTCTTAGGGAAGGGCCTTCTTAGGGAAGGGCCTTCTTAGGGAAGGGCCTTCTTAGGGAAGGGCCTTCTTAGGGAAGGGCCTTCTTAGGGAAGGGCCTTCTTAGGGAAGGGCCTTCTTAGGGAAGGGCCTTCTTAGGGAAGGGCCTTCTTAGGGAAGGGCCTTCTTAGGGAAGGGCCTTCTTAGGGAAGGGCCTTCTTAGGGAAGGGCCTTCTTAGGGAAGGGCCTTCTTAGGGAAGGGCCTTCTTAGGGAAGGGCCTTCTTAGGGAAGGGCCTTCTTAGGGAAGGGCCTTCTTAAGGAAGGGCCTTCTTAAGGAAGGACCTTCTTAAGGAAGGGCCTTCTTAAGGAAGGGCCTTCTTAAGGAAGGGTCTTTTCAAAGAATTACCACCTCAAAAAAATCTTTTCGAGAAAAATTATCTCGAAAAACGTCTTATTGATGTTTCGCAAAAACATCATATTCCTAGAAAAGCATCAGACACTCTCCCTTGAAAGAACCCACCAATTTTGACAGATTCACCCACTGTGAGTTGTGAGGCGACACGTGTTATGTGTGTGTGTTCGTGGGCAAGCGTAGGTGGGTGTCTGGACTCGACAAAAACGCGGCAACGAGTCGGGCGGATATGAATGAGCTCAGGTAGGCAACGCAATTGAGATCGGGGATCCGGTTAGATTCCAACGCAAGCTCACACCGGCAATAATCGAATCAAAACAATCGATTCAACTTTAGGCCGGCTGAGCTAACTCCGTTCCGCTGGGTCCGTTCTTCGTTAGAGCCCTGCCGGATGTGCTGAAGCCTGATTCCCGGGGTCAGGCGCTGGAGACCCGGCCTCTGATTAATTGCATGTTCGCTAGGTTGTCATCCTTTCAGTATGCCCAAGCCGTCACCATCATAGGAACGTTGATTACACATTTGAGCTTCAGTCGGATTAAAACACCACACAAACTCAAACGCCGCTTGCTGACAGCTCCTGGGGAATATCGAATGGCGACGATAAAGCAGCAGTAATAATCTAACGCTGGCGATGACAGGACTCGGCGCAAATGACATTCGGCCCTGTAATTATTTCGGCCTTAAGTAGACATTATCCGTTCAACGAGGTATTGAAACTGATTTCGCTGATTAAGTCAAGCTGGGATCGGTTGACGATGAAGTTTTTTTTGTGCTATTGAATGTTTTGTTTCATGTTGAACGTATTAATTTCTCTTTATAAAACTGTATTATATCTAATTCTTATGGATATTACTCTTTTGGAAAGCAATAGTTTTTTTTAACATGTAATAACGTTTCCAATTGTTCTCGAAATTCGTTACATTCTATTATTTGTATTCCAGTAATTCAAGTTGTTGAGAATTTTAAAGTTCTTGTACAATGAAGTTTCAAAATCTAAACCCAAAAACGGAAATATCTGGCTGGACAAATATGGTAGAGTGCTAAAAATTTCTGTTTTTCAACAGAAATAAACAAGAAAAATAATTTAATTTTAAAGAGACTTCCAAAAAACTTGTCATGATTTTTATTAAATTTTCAAAAAAATTGGTTTTTGACGCAAAAATAAATAAAACTGTTTAAATTTTTGGTTTCAATTTTCAAATAAAGTGAAAAATCCGAGCAAAATCTGGGCAACCGGGCCGAGCCGAATCATCTTCAAATTTTGCATCAAATTTCCGGGAAAGTCCGGGGAAAACCGTCAATCCGGCAAGCTTAATAAACATGGTGTGCAACATAAAAAAAATTTAAATTACAATTTGAAAGACCTTCTAAAATATTATTTCAATTTCCATTGAGGCAAAGTGCGCATATGTGTGTGCCCAAACGAACCAGTGAACGTTTGAGTCGTTTGTATTGATTTAAGTGCCTCCAAAAGTAGAAGGCAGGATAAAACAAGAAAGTTTTTAAGAACGAAGGGAGGCATTCATTAGTAATAACATACTTGCGTTTATTTTGAAGTATTTTTTTTTTTCAAATCAACGACAAAGCTCCTTTGGAAGAGTTTTGGTGATAATTTAAAAGAAAGTTTAACAAAATTGTATCAAATTTCTAAGTTGACAAGTATGGTATACTTCGGCACGTCCCGATGTGTAAGTAAAAATTGTCTTAAAAAAATAATATTTGAATCTAAGAAGGGAACCAGCCTGTGGCTGAAAACTTTTCAAATAAGGGCAAAAAAAATTTGAATCAAGTTATTCAATATATTATGGTTATTAAGAATCTTTCAAAAAAAAACCTTAAAAAAATTGGGTTTTGTTTTTCGTAATATTTAAAAGTATACAAATGTTTCAGTACGCATAGAAAATGTGTTAAAGAATGTACAGGCATATTCAGATATGCTAAAAAGTGCGGTAGCGTATCTTGTTTGACTGCTTAACTTTTACCCATACTTCCCCTCCATGCGTACTGTAAAAGTAGTTGTTCATCCATTGAATTGCAAAATAAAGATTTTTATAATTTATTTTATTCAATGGTTCTTCTGATGATAGTTATAATCTTATTAATTAAGATTAATCACCGTGATTTATGTTCTGAAATTAATTTTTACGGCCTTATCGGTGAAAGTTATGTTCTCATAGTGAGAACATTTCAAGAATTGAAAATTCGCACTGCAAGTTTCGCGGTGCGAACCACGCAAGATCAACTATTGTGTTGTGTTAGACTCAACCCTGTCCGATTCTAACATTTCAAAATAGTTGATCCGTGATTGAACAAAAGTTAAGTATGTGGTGAAAATGCTTCTTAAAAAAAAATTCTACCCGCTCATTTCAACACCTATAATTTTCTTCTAATCTTCTTCTATCCATCTATAATTTTCAATTCTTGAAATGTTCTCACTATGAGAACATAACTTTCACCGATAAGGCCGTAAAAATTAATTTCAGAAGATAGTTATAATCTTTACTCAGAGCTGATGTCAAAACCTCGAAAACTAATCCTAAGTTTAGAAATCAGCTAGAGTTTGTCATATTTTTCTCACATATTGATAGTGATTCATTTCTGAACACTATACTAAAAGTAAGATTTTATTCATTTCAGAGATCAGGTTCTTTATAATCAAAATTGAAACTGTATTTTTGTTTTCAGATTTATGTATCCAGTTTAGGATTCTTGAATTTCGATTCAAATCGACATCAAAAATAGAGATGAAATGCTGTGTTTGAAAACGTCGTTGGAATGTGGTTTAACTTTTCCTTAAAATTTTGAATTATATTTTTCAAAAGCATTTTTTACATTTAGTTAATATTTTACTGAATGTAAAAAAAAACTTTGAAATCGATTGATTTTTTTTCATGTACCGGGATATTCATTCTCGCGTATGATTCATCCCAAGAAATCATTCTGAGTTCATATTCATTTTCAGATTCGAAGCTTATGAACTTTATTCTTATGCAAATTTCAAACATATCAAAGCTTAAAAATATGTGATATGCTATAGATTCAAAGTTTTTATTTTTAATTAAGATTTGCAAGTCGGATTAGAAAAACATAATTGGAGAAAAGTACAATCATTGATACCCAAAACATCCGAATTATAATTATGGATTAATGATAGAGATTTAAATTCTTGGTTCTCATTTCTGAATTCAGGAACCGTGTTGAAACTTCGGAACAGATAGCCAATTCAAATTTGAATTCAGGTTATAAATTTAGATTCAAGTTAGCTCGTAAATGAGTTCCACAATCAAAATAAAATTATCAAGATGACTAAAGTCTGCTTCATTTAATATTGGAACAAATTCTTTTGCTCATTGTGGCGCTCCTAGTGGACGGATTTGGAAACTTTTTTCACCCTCGTGTCGGGAAATTCATTACCTTTCACCATGTATTTATGTCATAACACCAAACGATAGCATTTTGTAAACAACCGCCATGGAAGCCGAACGGAGAGATCAAATTGTGCACAGTTTTCTTGAAAATCCATTGTTGTCGGCATCGAAGCTAGCTAAACAGCTTAAAATGCCCAGAAATACCGTATGGCGTGTTATCAAGCAGTACAAGGACACATTGACGACGGCTCGGAAGCCGCATTCGAAGCGTCGGAGTGGAACTGTCGACCGGAAACTGCGTGGGAAAGTCATCAAGGCCGTCAAGAGGAATCCCAATCTTTCAGACCGCGATTTGGCCAATAAGTTCCAGGCCGCTCACAGTACGGTGCGACGAATTCGTCTCCGGGAAGGAATAAGGTCATTTCGAGCCAGCAAACAGCCAAATCGGACGCTGAAACAGAACAATATGGCCAGAATCCGTGCTCGAAAGCTGTACGACCAAGTGCTGACCAAGTTCGACGGATGTAAAGTCTGCTTCATTTAATATTGGAACATAAACAATTGCGTGTAGTTCAGTCATTTATTAACGAATTCATAATTTGTTTTTCATACAAATGTAGCATTTTCTTTACTCTTTCATAAAAAAAAATTTAAAAAAATATTCATTGCTGTTTCGAAGAAATTCTCGTACTCGTACTCGTAAGAAAACTGTGCACAATTTGATCTCTCCGTTCGGCTTCCAAGGCGGTTGTTTACAAAATGCTATCGTTTGGTGTTATGACATAAATACATGGTGAAAGGTAATGAATTTCCCGACACGTGGGTGAAAAAAGTTTCCAAATCCGTCCACTAGGAGCGCCACAATGAGCAAAAGAATTTGTTCCAATATTAAATGAAGCAGACTTTATTAAGGTTAGTCATTCAAATTGCAAGAGATCGCAGGCTCAAAATTCTGATTGTCAGTTCGATTTTAAAATTTAACCAAAATCAGTTCGTTTGCACAATTCATCTGAAAATGCCTAAAATTAAGACGAATTTGAGTTCATTTTGCAAGTCTATTCGAATGAAAAACTTATTGAAAAAATATCCACAGGAATTGATTTTTAATGAAAGAAATTGATTTTAAGGAAACGTGTATCATTTCTAATAAAAATTGCAAAGAATTCCATATGTTTTGGCGTATTGTTTAGCATTTTTTATATTGCAATTTGTTGCATAAATCCGATTTGAACCTTAAAATTTTTAATCTTTTTTTTCTACTTTTGAAAATAGGATATATTAATGATTTATTTTTGAATATTTTTCGGTCTTTGTTTTTAAGCAAACAAAGAACAAGAAAGGTGTTTGCTTGAAAACCAAGACCGAAAAATAGTCAAAAATAAAACATTGAACATCAAAAAGGTCAATAACACGAACCTAATTGAATTTTTTAAAGATTTTTTTTCGAATTTGTTGGCTTTCTTTAAAACAACCTATTGTTAGTTCAAATCAAATAAAATAAGAAAAACTTAGCTGGCCAGATAACCCTTACTTACGCGGATGTTTAATAAAAAGAATAGGAAAGGTTTGACTCGGCCAGGTTGCCAAACTTTTGTTGAAAGATATTCCGATAATGTCTGGATTTATTCATATTTTGTTGGAAAATCTTACAAAAAATTCAAATAACTTAATTATAGTTATTATAGCAATACGCACCTCAAAACTTTTTCAAGCAAGTTTTTTATAATAAACCTAAACGATTTTTCGGGAACCTGAAAAACGATTCAAGATCTGGTTGTTTTTTGATGAAAAATAATGATTCACATGATTTTTTAAAGTTTCTGGATTTTAGTCAAATTTTTTCGGAATTGTCCGGATTTTGGTTTGAAAATTTGAAAAAAGAATGCCCTTATTTTTCCAGGATTTAAATTAAATGGCCCAGATCTGCCCTACCTTAAACTTTTTTCGTTAAAGATTTGAAAAAGAATTAATAAAATTTTGTTCAGAAAAAAATATTTTTGTTTTTTTTTATTAAATAAATTCCTGATCTTGCAAACGGCTACACATCAAATTTCATGTCGATCGATTCAGTATTTTCCTGTAATTGTTAGAATTGTGTAATATTTTTATTTGTATGGGAGATTTCTTTCCCTTAATTTGTAGGAGATTGTATGGATTATTGAAACCATTTCCGGTCTTGAAAATTTCTACATACCATATTTAACATTTATCGGTGCAGTAGGTCCGAAAATTTCTCAAACTGTTTCATATTTTTTATTAATTTTGTATGGGAGCACACCCCCTCCCTCTTCCTTATTTTGAGGGGTTTGAATAAGGCCCGTGCAAAGGACCCTTCCATGGGGGGGGGGGTTCGAAATTCAAATTTAGCTAAAATAATAACAATATCAAATTACAAATTACACAATAAAAACGGAAATTGAATTCTATCATCATTTCCCTACTTATAATATTCACACGAACTCAAAAAATAATAAATTTTAGTGATAAAATAAATCAATCAAATCACAAAGGCAGTTTTAAATCAATGATGTTTTTGGTCAGTCATTGACAAATTTTTCAAAATGATGTTCCTAACACTGAACTAGAAGTTTGTTTCTAAATAATATCTTAAAACTCCATTTTTTTTTTAAATTTGAAATATGGTAATGTTTCCAAAATACAGATTTTAATATAAATCTTGATAATGTCCAATAAATAAATGTCAGATCAAGTAAAAAGTTAACTATGATTGATTGTTAGGAAAATGATAATAATTGATATTTATTATTCATCTTAATTTAAATTTCTTTTTTTTATTTTTACCTCAAGCGTTCATGTATTTTGAATATGAAAAAAAAAATTAATCGCGATTTGAAATGTGAAT
Organism: Uranotaenia lowii; assembly: GCF_029784155.1. Lineage (NCBI taxonomy): Eukaryota > Metazoa > Arthropoda > Insecta > Diptera > Culicidae > Uranotaenia > Uranotaenia lowii. The sequence continues at coordinate 91,471,220 of NC_073692.1, forward strand.
TTTTGATTAGAAAAAAAATAAAAGTTTATGCTTTAAACAAAAAAATTAGAATTGAAAAACATAGACAAACTTTTTAAAAAAATTTATAAAAATTTAGCTTTACTTTAAAATTTGGTAAATTTATTCAAAAACTGGAAAAAACTGTGCTATGAAATTTGATAAATTCAAAATATTAAGGTGAAAAAGATATGTTACAAAGTTTTTTTTTTAAATAATCACGTCTTACCATTATTTAACTTATTTAATAAATTTTATTGATAACTCAAAAGAGAAGCATTTTTTTGCTCATATTTTAATCATAAATTTGGTAGATTTAAGCGCCCTGAACTCGAATCTTTTGTTAAAGTTGGACTATCACATTTTGTTTTAAAATGTGTCAGTTTTAAGTAAAATCAATCATTGATAAATGATTAACTATTAAACCTACATTTGAGAAAAAAAAACTGGTTCTGATTCCTTTTATAGAACTTCATTCATTTAAAAAATAATATTTTGACCATGATGATGATGCATGGCTTTAAAAAGTAAAATTCGACAGTTTTAGAAAATTTGGAAAGATATCATACAAGTATTTTTGACATTGCTGCATAAAGATATAACAAAGTTGGTTCAAACTTCTTTAAAAATTCGTTAAATAAGATAAGTAAACAAATAGAAAACTGATGTAACTTTTTTCGCGAAACTCTAAATTAGACTTTAAGTCGAAAAGAAAATTGTTAAATCATTTAAAACTTTTATTTCAAAATGTTGTTTGTTGTTTTCGAGTTTTGTAAAAAAAAAGTCCTGAACTCCCTTAAAAGATTTTAACCTATTTTGAAAAAATATTTCAATAACTGTTGAACGCTGATAGAAAGATTGCATATTTAGATTCAGGGCACTCAAATTTGAAAAAAAAAACATATTTTTTGAATTCATTTACCTTGGAAAAATGAAGATTTTGTGGTCATGTGTAATTTATCAAAACCTTTTCATATCTGATGTTGAGCAAGAACAAGAAATACAAAATTAAATTAAGACTGAAATTGGTTTCTTGAAGAATATTTCATATCAGCATAACATTTTTAATGACATAAACGACTTTATTAAATCAAAATTTAAGTAATAAGGTAGAAGATATTTTTTTTTTTTTTTTTTTTTTTTTTTTTTTTTTTTTTTTTTTTTTTTTTTTTTTTTTTTTTTTTTTTTTTTAGATAATTGAAGAATTTTGTAGCGGCCCACCACACTCCCCCACACCAAAAGGCTCAATTGAGCCTCCTGGTAATGGACGCTACTGTTCTCAGCATGTCTTGCAGCAAAAGGCATTAAAAAGTTATACGCGAGCAAAATTTAATTCATGCTGAGAACGCAATAATAGGTTGTTTAATGCGGGGAAATGTGACTATACTAATTAAACTAACTGACACCATGAATCTCAATGGAAAGAGATTTCCTTTTAAGAGATTCATGTTAAAATTAAATTTTACTATTCTTTACAACAACAATAAAACAAATTTACAAAAAAAAATAAAATTAATAAGATTTTAAATGTTATACTAAATTTTACATAAATTATCGCTACAAAAATTTAAAAATAGGTACTTAAGACTAACTTTGTTCGACTTTTTTTAACGACTTAATTTAGTTTTGAATATTTGGAGTAACTTGTTTTTGAACATGGAACGAGAATTGGTTTCTTTTAATTCGTTAGGTAAGGAGTTATATTTTGTAGGACCAATGAAAGAAATCCTTTTCTGACCTAAACTGGTAGATGATCGACATCGTTGTAATTGATTTAAATGGCGAGTATTATGTGTTCTTATTGCAGTCGAGAAATGAATATTTCGGATGATCGTTGTTGAGTGTAAACTATCAAAGACGTACATTATAGTTTGAAAGTCACAAATGTCTACTAGAGGTAAAATATTATGGGATGTGGTTGAGTAGATGAGTCTAGTTGGATAAAGCAAAGGAAGCTTGTAGATATTTTTTAAACACCGATTTTGTAACGTTTGAAGTTTTTGGAGATTTGATTGTGATGCGCGTCCCCAAACTAGTATAAGATAATTTAATAAAGAGTGAATGTGTGCATAGTAAAATTTGAGCAGAACATGTTGAGGTATGAAGTTTCTTAATCTCCAAAGTACACCACAGAGGGGGGAAATTTTTTTCTCTAAATTTTGTATGTGGCAATTCCAAGAAAGAGTTTCATCTAAGTGTAACCCGAGATATTTAAAGTTCTTGACCTTGAGTATCACAAACTCGTTAAGGTGTGGGTCCCGGTGGGGAGGTAAAATTTTTCTAATAGAATGAAATAACATGTACTTTGTTTTTTTGTAGTTTAATGAAAGAAGATTACTGTTAAAATACATGGATAACAATTTAAGATCATGTTCTTAATTGTCTATGATTGTGATTGGGGATTTCCCTGTATAGAAAAGAGCTGTATCATCAGCGAATAACCTAGCTGTCCCTTTTAGTGGAAGATTACATATATCATTGATGTATAGAAGAAAAAGAATCGGCCCTATATTGCTGCCTTGAGGCACACCAACGCAGATGTTTTTAGATTCACTTTCTGTTCCATCAATAACGACAAATTGTTTTCGGTTATTAAGATAGCTACGAATTAAATCATTAGCTAATCCCCTTATTCCATATTTGTGCATTTTAGCCAACAAAATTTCGTGATTTAGCGTATCGAATGCTTTCTTTAAATCGAGAAATAATGCACCAACTATATTTTTCGAATCGATTTCCTTAATTATAGAGTCAACTAACTCAGAGATTGCAACGAGTGTGCCAGATCCAGGTCTAAAACCGTATTGTAGTTTATAAAGGATATTGTTTTGATCAAGAAAATTTATAATTCTTTTTACCATTAATTTCTCAAACACCTTACTGAAAACACTAAGAGTTGAAATTGGCCGGTAGTTATTAGCATCATCCGAATCACCTGACTTAAAAATAGGAGTAACTTTGGCTATTTTAAGGCACTCTGGAAAGCTGCCTGTTTCAATGATTAAGTTGAAAAATTTCGTTAAAATATAAGAAAATGGAACGTTATTATTTTTTAACACGCTTGTAGGGAAACAGTCTGGTCCGCAACTTTTTTTGTTTTTAAGAGACAGTATGATCAGATTAACTTCATTTTCATCGGTTGGTTGTAGGAACAAAGAGTTTCGCACCTCATTTATATTAGATAAAACATCAAATTCCGATTCAGTGGGAATTTCCTTGGCAAGATCTGATCCAATTGAAGAAAAATAACTGTTAAATTTATCAGAAACATGTTTTTTGTCAGTTATAAGCTCACCATTGTCTGTAAGCTGAATTTGCGACGATTTTTTTGATTTTCCCAAGAGTTGATTAATGTTTTTCCAGAGTTTGGTATGGGGGGTATTATTTAGAAGATTTTCAAAGTACAGCCGCTTGCATGTTTGCTTTTTGTGATGCAATTTTTTGTTGATATGTGCAAGCATTTCTTTGAGGTGTATGTCATTGGGATGATTTTTCACACGTTTCAGATAATTATCTTTTAGCTTTATCAATGCCCAAAGATCGAAAGACATCCAAGGACAGTAACTGTTTTTGAGATTTATTTCTTTAAAAACTGTTTTTGTGCACTGCCTAAACATACAATTGTAAGTTGAAGTAATCTCTTGTATGCCACTATTCACATTTTCTCCAGGGACAAATGTTCGGATGTAATTTGAGAACAAATTATTAAGTTTGACGTGATCTGTGATATCTCTTTTCAAAACCGTTCTTTGACGTTCCGACAGCATTTTGAAAGTTGTAAGAATCTGTAAATGATCACTTATATCTGTAAAAATTGTATGATTTTTTATGCGTTCTATATCTTTTAGTTTGCAGATTACATGGTCCAGTATATTTTGACTTTTCGGCCTCGTTGGATAAATATTGGTACATGCAAAGCTAAAGGACTCCAGCAATGTTTTGTATCTACAGACAGTATTAGTATTAACAAGATTTACTGGGACATTTAAATCACCAACAATTAGACTAGAATGTTTATCAGGTACGGAAGAGAGAAGGGATTCAATTTGTTCACATAGAGAGCTGAATGAAAAAGCCGGTGGTCTATAGATACCATGAACGTCGACGAATTGACCGCAAATAGCAATTTCTATACTTATTCTGTGAAATCCGTCACAAGTAACATTTACCTTTGGTTTAAAATTTAAATTTCTATTGATGAACATTGCTAAACCACCATACGGTTGATCTCTACAAGAAAATATAGATGAATAACCCGGTATATTGTAAATGAGGCAATTATCATCAGTAAGCCATGTTTCACTTATTACTATTATATCAACTGACACCATCAACTGTTCAAGAGTTTGTAAGAGATGATCAAATTTTTCTAAACTGTTCATACTACATATGTTCCATTGTAAAATATTTAGGGTTTTATTATTTTTTCTTCTACTATTATTATAATTATTATTATCATCATTATTGTTATTAATGTTATAATTATTATCATTATTATTATTATTAGTATTATTATTAGTATTATTATTATTATTATTATTACTATTATTATTATTATTGTTATTATTATTATTATTATTATTATTATTATTATTATTACTATTATTATTATTATTATTACTATTTTTATTATTATTATTATTATTATTGAAATCTTCAATGTTATCATAAAAATTGTTTATAGCGGTAGCCATTGTATATAATAATTAAAAAAAAATTTACTGGAAAAAAAATTATTGGAATTTAGATTTGTTTTTTTTTTTTGCTAATTCTGTTGATCATTGTGCTTGTTGCATGGTTTCCAACTTTTCGATGTATAAAATTAGTATTCGATAAATTTATTTTAAAGTTAAAATGGTTCGTTTCAAATTATGTTCTTGTTTAGTAAAAATTCTTAATAAAAATCAATTTTTACGACGAAATTAAGGGTTTTTGTATGTCAAGTTAAGAGTTTCAATACGAAAGGTTAATTGACTTGCAAATCGAAATTTACAATGAAAAATTAGTTTCGAATCGTGAACGTCATGAAGTGTCGTAGAATGAAATGTCTCATGCCAAGGGTGATTTAAGACTGAATTCCGCCGGAGGTGTGCAAATTTTTTGACTTGCTTGTTAATACTTATTTAAGATCAAATTATTTTCCAGTACTACGGTGAAAATTTTACTTGGAAAAAATCTTCATGGGGGGTGGGGGGGGGGGGTTAAACCCCTAAAACCCCCCCGTTCGCACGGCCTTGGTTTGAATGTATTATTGAAACCTATTCCCGGTCTTCGAAACGACTTAACATTAAATTTCACGTCGATCGTCTCAGTAGATTCCGAAAATTGTTCGAATTGTGCCATATTTTTATAAAATTTCTATAGGGCTCCCCCCCCCGTCCCTTCCTTAATTTAGGGAGGTTTGAAAGTATTTTAGAAACTTTAACCGGTCTTAAAAACGACTACACATCAAACTTCCCGTTGATCGTTTCAGTAGTTTCCGGAAGTTTTCCGAATTTTGTCATATTTTTTTAACTTCTATGGGAGCCCAACTCCTCCTCCCTTCCTTTATTGATTTGGAGGTGTTTTAAAGTATAGTCTTCAAAACGGCTGCACACAAATTTTACGTTCATCATTTCTGTAGTTTCCGGAAATTGTTGGAATTATGTTATTTTTATGGATTTTATATGGAAGCCCCCTCTTTTAAGTCGGACCGGTTGGAAAGTATTTTAGAAACCATCTCCGACCCAAAAAATTATTACATACTTAATTTCAAATAAATCGGTTCAGTAGTTTTAGAGTTTATAGGGTCTGTTCCCAGACAGAAAAACATTCATTTTAATATAATAGATTTTATCTTGTGAACCAGTTTCAAGTCCTTTCACCCCTTACACGCTTAACCCTGCTAAAAGTGGCTCGTTGAATTTTGATACGCGATGCATGCAACAATAGTAAAGTAATCAAATCAGATTATTCTTAACCTCAAAATGCGCTCCCGGGTAGTAGGATTTTCGACCGTCCCAGCTGAAACCAACGCGATAAATTACACTAATGAATTGACATTTCCCATTGATTCAAAAATAATAACGGTCACACTAATGATACCGGTACGTCAGGCTTCAGCTTGATCCGGTTTTCATCGCTCAATGGGTGAAAAATTGAGAGAAATCAGCGTTTTGGCAAACATTTTCGGTGTTTTTTTTCCTCCAACCCATCCATCGACGACGGTTGTTTAATGGAATTTTCATACACGGACAAACACGGGAACGACTCACTCACTCACTGACTCACTCATTTGCTAACCAACTCATGCACCCATTCGGCAAACAAATGATCAAACTTCAGAGTTTTGGAGGTTGGCAAACCATTTTCGATGCGGTAGTACATCATTAACGGCGAATTTTCCCCGGTGCGAAATTTTTCCTCCTGTTGCAATATGTCGGATCGGTCGAGTCGATTCGCTGCCGTTGATGGACGGAAATCGAATCGGGGCAGACGGATGTCGGGGCTGGCTGGGACACCAAAGCAAAATAATTTATTGCGAAAAACCTCATCGAATAAATATTTGCTCAGCTTTTTTCGGTCACGAATCGATGGCAACAAATAAACTACTCCACAAACACACAGAAACAACATGGCGAATTTATTTCAAAAACACCAACCCGAACTCGGGAACTGGATTTTTCATAATGTGCAATTGATTATGTGCTTTGTATTTATGTTATTTAAATAAATAATTACTTGGGCTTCGTTTGCTGAGCCAGCCCGTGATGGGTCGAGATTTTATCGACAGGAGGCAGATTTTGCAGTGGTTCGAAATTGATACGGCGAAAAACAATAACTATGGAATGAAATACTACTGATTGTCGCTTTATTTTCGCTACCCTTGAATAAGTAATTAGGGGCAGTTTTTCAACGCTACCTATGGGAGCAGGGATTTCTGCTGCGCCCTCTAGGCAGCCGTATAAATGTGAATGAGTTTAACTAAATTTGTAATGGATAGTGTACTTCGGTTGACTTAAAAATCATTCACCAACCCATATTTGTGTATTTAGGCCATGAAATCAGGCTTCCGGGACAGCCAAAAATATTGACTTATGAAATTTTTTACATATCAAAAGTTTTCACTTATCAATAAACTATCAAATAATAAAGACACAATTTTCAACAGTTGAGTTCAGTCAACATTATTATCGAAGAAAACTTCTGAGGTAGTCATTCCAAACTGAACCGAAGAAGAAATATTTTTAAATTGATGAGCTCTCAAAACTTTATCATTTTAAAATAATGCAATGTTACGATTATTGAGTTTTAATTTTTCCACCCAGCTTCAACTGCATGTCCAGTAGACTGAGTCGATTTGGGGTCATTTTTTAATTTCTCTAACCCTGTGGTCTAAAAAACTTTGCTTTGGTTCAAAACTCATCCATGATTTTTTGTATAAGTTACGTTTACATGAGTAAATTTGAATTTTTGGGTTCATATGGGAAAATTGAATATTATCTACTGAAAAATCAACATCATTCTCATGGTTCTCGTTTCAATTTATAAAATCTTTCAATGAAATGCACAACTTTCAAAATGATCGTTACTGCATATCTTATTACATGAAAAGTAGTCATGTGATACCTCGCTAGGCACCCAGCAGTGGTGCCAATTGATTTTTTTTTTTTCAATGCCAAAAGACTTACCCCCTTCAGCGAAAAATTTTCTAAAAACAATTTATAAATTGGTACAAAAACCATGGCTCGGTTCCACAGAAGAAACAAAAATGATGTTGATTTTCCAGTAAAAAATATTTCATTTTCCCATACAAACATAAAAGTTCAAATTTACTCAACACGTACCTTAAAAATTCTGCAGAATCATAGATGAGAATTATTTCATTATTATAATTTTATTAAATCTTGACTCAGGTTCAGAATTCAGCTACTGTTTTCTCATCTTTTGATAATTCATTTAGGAATACCAAATTTTAAATAAGATTAAACTTACTTCGGAGATTCTGGACCATGTAATAAAAATCGAAATTATATTTGTGTTTTCATTATTTGGACTATTTATCCAGTTCACTTTTCTTAATTTTCGGTTTAAATGAAAAGCTGTGTTTGAAATCATCGTAAAAATTTGGTTTTAAATTTCTTTAAAACTTTGATTTATGATTCAATATTTTTACGATTATGAAATAAAAAAAAATTAGAAATCATTAAATTTTTGTTTCATATTCTGATTCAAATTTTTTTTTCGATTCGAAATCTTATGCAAAATTCAAACTTAACAAAGCTTCAAAATGGCGATACAGATTAATCCTTCGAAATTTTCATGTTTATTTAGATATGCAAGTCGGATTAGAAATACATTATAGAATTAGAAAAAAAAAATCATTAAAATCCAAAACACTCTGATTATAATTATGAACTTATGATTGATGACCCTTAAACTGATTTCAATTCTTGATTCATATTTCTAAACTAAGATATCGTTTTGATGTACCGTAAACTGGAAGAACTTTGATCACTTTTCTAATCCATTTTCGAATACTTTGGAAGGGGTCGCTTTTTTGTACCACGATTTTTTTTAAATACTTACTGAGGTAAGGAGTATGAAGCATGCTTATTAATAGCAGAATACCCAAACAACATTAGTGGCTATAACTAAATGTTTCGGGGTACCTTTGATCACAATGGATTTAAAGTACATATCTCAACATCTTCAAAATTATTGTTTGAAGCCAATAAGCACAGAAGGCTTAAAACATCAATAATAGTAAATTTTTGTTTGGACTCAATTGAATTCTTTAACGTTTTCTTTCCAAAACAAATATACTTAAAAAATGAATAGAATTGCTGCATACATTTAGGGGCAAAAGTTATAAATATTTTTAAATATTATTTAGCCTAAATAACAAATGAAATTTTCCTTTAAGCAATTCCCTAGGTCCTCCCACTTTTCCCATATTCTTTCTTGATTCAAACTTAGCCATTTGATAGGGGTTTTAGCAATTTGTTCTATACATGCTTTTTCATAGAAAATGTCCGTTGTTTAAATATCCAAAAATTATCATAGAATAACCATGAAAATAACTCGTAAACTTTACCTTTTCAACGGAAAAAAGTCAAACTTCCTTATAAAATAAACCATTTGCTTCAAGATGTTATCATTTTATCAGAAGAGGTTTTTGTTTGTGATTTCTCAAAAAAAACAGATATTTTAAAACTTCAAAACTACATTTCAAGTAATATTAAAAAATCTCATACAACAAACCTAAATAAGCCTATTTGATACTCCATTTGTAGGCTTCCAACCTTGAAAACAGTTTTCAGATATTTAACTTTGAACTTTGTTAATGATGATTATTTGCAAAAACTTCATATTGTTTAAAGTTACCCCAGTTTACGGTACATTTCAGAAAACATATAGAAATTTCAAAACAAACTGAAAAATCAAATGGTAAGTTCAGAATTCAGAATAATGTACTGTTAAAAATTCAGATTCAGATTCAGCTCATAAATGAGTTTCACAATCAAAATAAAACTATCCAGATGACTATTTCAGTAAGGAATTTAAAATGCAAGAGATCGCAGGCTTATAACTGATTGCTAGTTCGATTTTAAAATTTTAATAAGTCAGTTCGTTTGCACAATCCAGCTTAAATTGACAAAAATAAAGAAGAATTTATGTTCATTTTGCAAGTTTTGCCTTTTGAAAAACTCATCTGAAAAAACCCAGATACGGCAAACCCAGTATCCAGAAGGTGGCGAAGGTTGGACGGATACACTGGGCAGGGCATGTTGCGAGAATGCCGGACGACTGTCCAGCAAAACAGGTGTTCGCTCCGGTAGGAACAAGACGAGCAGGGGCGCAACGAGCGAGGTGGTTAGACCAAGTGGAGCATGATCTGGCTAACGTGGGGTGTCCGAGAAATTGGAGAACGGTTGCCATGGACCGAGTGAATTTTAGGAGTTATGTTCGTCGAGTTATGTCGTGAGACGGAATACTATGTAAATAAATAAATAATCTGAAAAAACTAAGCTGGCACGCGACTACTTTTTGGGTATTCCATACCAAATACGAAAAAAAAAAGATTTTATTCACATGATTCAAATTTAATTATTGTGTACTTGTTCATTCTCCAAAACACCAATGATCATAAGAATTAGCCATAAAAATCATATTCGGTGAACTGAGGGCCATTATTTTTAACCCAAGAAATCAGTTTTTAATGCCTGTACATGCCCGGTACAAGAAATGACTCTCAATACCAGCAAAAGTTTGTCTGATAAAAGAACATTAAAATCTTAAATCTTACATTTATGTGTTACAGCAAACCCTCTTTAGACAATGTTCAACCTTTTTTGCATACATGGTTTTGTTAAATTTATTCCAATAACAAAAAAAAAAAGATTTTTTCTAGATCGTGCCCGGGTTGGACAAATTTGTGCATTTTTTATCTTAAAACCTGGTAAATGGTGGATAATGTGCAACACGAGACCCCATAGTGGTCAAATCACCTCTTATTCACAACTCCTATCTCTACCTCCCCGTGGTGCGGGCTGGGATGCGAGTAACTTAAGCGGAGATCGGGTACCCAACCCCAGTGGATGCTTTGGTCGTATGCAGACGGAGAAGGTGGCCGCACGCGTCTGTTCCCCAGGTCAGGGGCGGCTCAAACATCGTCTGTCTTGCAGCAAGCGGCTGTATTTTTGAAATGCGGCTCCCGCCAGCTAAGTCCAAGATGGCAGCTCCATCGCGGGATAAGGACTTTAGGCTAACAACCTACTGCTCCAGCTCCCGATTCATAAACTTGTTACGGAATCCGAAAGAAATGACCGACCTGGAACTTTGGCGACGACTTTTAGCATGACAACACGGACACGAATTGGAACTTGGAATGTTTTAACACTTGCCCAACAAGGCAAGCTGGTTCAACTTGCTAGAGAAGCTAGCCGCCTCAAGCATGAAATGCTGGGACTGAGCGAAGTTAGTTGGCCTAACAATGGAGAACACAAGACACAGTCCGGGCAAGTCCTGCTTTACTCTGGCATACGAGGAGTACATGCTACTCGGGAACAAAGAGTTGGTTTCCTGTCAAGCCCGCAGGCCTACGCGTCCCTCATTAGATGGGAACCGATAAACGAAAGAATAATTGTAGCCAGATTTGGAACACGGGTTAGAAACCTTACAATGGTCCAGTGTAATGCGCCAACTGACGTTGCCGATTTGCAGGAGAAAGAGCTGTTTTACTGTCTACTGAACAGCGTGGTAGAGAAAATTCCGAAGGGTGACATTCAAATCCATTTGGGCGACTTCAACGCAAAGATTGGCTCCGACAATCGGGACCTTGAGCGCATCATGGGGCGCCATGGTCTAGGACAGATGAGCGAAAACGGAGAGCTGTTTGTAGAATTTTGTGGCAACAACAACATGGTGATCGGTGGATCGCTCTTCCCCCATCGACCAGCACATAAGGTTACTTGGGTATCCCGAGATGGACGAACAGAACATCAAATTGACCTCATCTGCATCAGCCGAAAATGGAAAAGGAGCCTTCTTGATGTCCGCAACAAACGAAGCGCTGACATTGCATCTGACCATCACCTCGTCCTTAGCGAGATACGACTGAGAGTTGCGCGTGTCCAACGGCGCGAGGAGAAAGTCGGGTGTCGATACGACGTCCGCCGGTTGGAGAATCCAGAGGTGAAAAGGGCATACGTTGAACAGCTAGAATCCCGAGCCTCGGAGCTGCCGACAGACGGAACAGTCGAAGAACAGTGGTGTGGAATCAAGAATGCCTTTATCACGACGAGCCATAATACTCTCGGTAAAGTTTGTGGAAGAAGAAGTGAATGGATGTCGGATGAAACTTGGAGGATGGTCGATGATCGGAGAAAGGCGAAAGTCGGAATTGAGCAGGCATGTACCGGGTCAGCCAAAGCAGCTGCCCGCTTACGATATGCGGAGCTGGAAAAGGCAGTTAAACGAGCTTGTAGACGAGACAAGAGAGCCTGGACAAACTCCCTACCCGAAGAGGGGGAAAGAGCCACCGCCAATGGAGATATCCGATTACTTTATGACATTTCTCGCCGCCTCAGTGGTGCAAGGACTAATGCAAGAATGCCGCTGAAAGACCGAGAAGGTCAGTTATTGACCGATCGAACAGATCAGCTCAAACGATGGACTGAGCATTTTGAACAACTCTTCCGAGTCACGAATAGCGATGGCCAACAGAACCCGCAGCTTGAAGCGCCAACATTAGGTCGCATAAATGGCGTCAACTCGGAAGCGCCCTCGCTGGCTGGAATAGAAGCGGCAATCAAAGTCATGAAATCCAACAAAGCACCTGGGATCGATTGCATCCCTGCTGAAATGCTGAATGCTGAAAGTCCCGAAGAAAGGAGACCTGACAGAGTGCGGTAACTGGCGAGGCATAACATTGATCTGTACAACCCTCAAAGTACTCTGCAAAGTGATCCTGAACAGGATCCAGGAGAAAATTGACGCTACACTCCGACGGCAACAAGCTGGATTCCGATCCGGACGATCATGTGTGGACCACATCACATACTGGAACAAATCAACGAATTCCAGGACTCTCTTCTGCTGGTGTTCGTTGATTTCGAAAAAGCAGTCGACCGACTAAACCACGAAAACATCTGGGCAGCTCTAAGGCGACGAGGGGTCCCAGAGAAACTAGTCCATCTCATCAAAGCGACAATAAGCGACAATACGAGGCATTTTCGTGCAAGGTCTTGCACGACGGTGTCTTGTCTGAACCAATCCCGGTAACTGCTGAAGTGAGACAAGGATGCATTTTATCGCCGCTACTTTTTCTAATCGTAATGGATGAGATTCTGACTGGATCGATCAACCGGATATGCAGAGCAAACTCGACGACCTCACCGAAAGTTCCAAGGCAGCAGGTCTCAAAGTCAATGTCAGAAAGACCAAGTCGATGGAGATCAACACAGGAAATCCCTCCAGTTTCATGGTAGCTGGGCAACAAATAAAGAAAGTGGAGTGCTTCCAGTATCTTGGTAGTCAGATAACGCCTGATGGTGGAACCAGGAAAGACATCGAAACCCGGATCAGAGAGGCCCGATTTACGTTTGCGAGTCTCCGAAACATCTGGCGGTCACGCCAGATCTCTCTACGAACAAAAATCCGAATCTTAAACTCAAACGTCAAATCCGTATTGCTGTACGGGTGCGAAACTTGGTGCACATATGCGGTGACGACGCGAAAACTGCAAGTATTTGTAAACCGTTGCCTGCGGAATATCATCCGCGCTTGGTGGCCTGGCAACTCGATCTCGAATGAAGAACTACATCGCCGGTGTCATCAAAGGGCGCTAGAAATCGAGATTTGGGCACGTAAGTGGAAATGTATTGAGCACAGGCTGCGATAAGATGAAAACGAGATTTGCAGAGAAGCGCTAGATTGGAATCCAGAAGGTCATCGAAGAAGAGGCAGACCCAGAAACTCGTGGCGGCGAAGCCTTGCCGCTGAAATCCGAACTGTCGACGAGAATCTTGACTGGGACCAGGTGAAGACGCTGGCTCCCGATCGTCTGACCTTTGGTTTTCAAATTATCAATCTAATAATGCTATAAAAATATTTTGATGAAAATTGCTCAAGAAACTCGTTTTGGTCGACAACACCCAAAATTATAATAATTAATTATGAGCTTTTTTTTAATTACACTAGTTTACAAAATTTTAAAAAAAACCGTGAACTTGATTGACTGACCAATATTATCAATGTGAAATTGGGCGCTGAATCCGAGAATTCAAAAAAATCTCAGTAGAACCGTTTTTGAGTTATGCTCCAAAGATAAAATTTCGGAAAAATTAAAAAAGTTCTTGTTCTTAAATTAAAATATCTCGGACGGCATAACAGTAATTTGAAATCCCTATTTTGCAATTTGAAGGTGAATAATTTTTCTATCGATCATTTGAGCACTATTTTTACGTATGATCAACAGTATTGTTGATATTAGTGACTTTATCATGGAAAAAATATAAAGAACGTATTTTTTAGAGAAAATTTTGTTTTAGCAAAAGTTTTAAACTCGTTGGTAACATTTGAAAAATATGATTTTCTTCTACCTTTAAATTTCAATTTAACACCAAGATTTCAAGTGGTTGTCTATGAGAATCGGTTGAAAATTGAAGAAGTTATGGCTTTTTTTAATAATATAACGAACCGCAGTACACTTATAATAGTATAGGAGGAATGACATATGGTAAATCTCACTCGCTTCAAGTCAAAATTATTTATTAGCTTACCAGAAGGTCACATGCCGAAATTCAGGAAGATCTGACCATAGGGAGGGAATGCTTGAGTCTCAAACGTGAATAAAATTTTAAGGTATTCTGCCCGGGAGGAACAAAAAATACTGGTTTTTCATCAATAACTTTTTTCATCACTAGCCGATTGTTTTTTATGTCTGATTTTCTTAAAGCCTAAATTGAGACAAATATTTCACCCGAAGACTGTAACATGATTGGACTTGAAGTAAAAAAGTTGCCTGCAAGATTAGATAAGATTCAAGTTTTTAAAGGCCGAATGAACTTTTTGATTTTTTGAAAACATAAGTTGAAGTTATCAATAAAATAATCTACTTTTCAATAACAAAAAGTGAGAATATGCATTTTCCGGAAAAATTTTCAATTAAAAAAGTAGACTAGAGCAAGTGCAAACTTTCAGCTTTTGCAAAAAATGTATACATTATTTCTTCATTCAAAATTTTTGGGCCCAAAAAACAATCTAATTTAATAAACCCAATTCTTTTTTTTTATAATCATTCATCAAAAGACTGTTCACACGTTTACTGTTTGTTTACACACAATTCAAATACGAACTTAACATGAAAAGTATGTTTTTATTTTACATATTTTGGCTACATGAAAGATACTTTTGATTCACTTTTTTGTTGAAAAGTTTTTTTTAGTGAATGATATTCCAGGGGCAGCAGATTTTTATGATGAACTTTTTGCGTTTTTGACAAAACTACTTAGAGTATGGTGGGGTAAAAGTACGACCTTAGTGCTATCCTATTTTTATAAAATGTTGCCGGTTGTTTTCCAAAAAACCAAGAACAGCATTTGATTCTTTGGACTTTTATCTCTCTTCTTCAAAATTACGAAGATAATCGATCGACTTATTCGATAGCAGTAGTGAAAATGCCTAACTGCTATCGAAACGTACTCTTACCCCACCTCTGGGGCAAAAGTTCGAATGATGTGGGTTAAAAGTACGACCATTCAAAATTCCACAATTCTGCATGAAGTCAACAGGAAAATTATTTTGTATAAATCTCCGCTTACTTCAGCAGCTTCTTTGTTCGCTTCAAATACAAATCCTATACATGGGCAAATAACTTGCGCCAATTTGGAGTTCTCCACTAACTGTCCATATTCAGCAGATTTTCGAAATCCAGTTCTCATCGTATTTGAGCAATTTTTCGCGCGAGCAAGTCTTGTAGAAACAGAAATATGCGCTGATGTTTCCAGAGCATTTAAAAAAGAACTTAAAATTTTCCGTTCAGATTTACTTCAGTAGACCCTTCGTACTTTTGCCCCATTTGCCCATCGTACTTTTGCCCCTTCAAGGTTTCTTATGATTCACAGTTTATTGTGCAGAACAGAGACATGGTAATTAAATTCTTTCTTCGGCATTTGATAGTGATTAAAAACAACTAAAAAGACACATTAAAACTTTCATTGATAGCCAGACTTTTGATTGCACAAACATGTTTGCCGTTATTTGAAATATTACATCATTCAAGCTAAAAAGCTACATTAGGGTAAATGTACCTAAGACAACGGCTTAAGGAAGCTGTTTTCATTAATTCAATAGAATTGCCTTCCATGTTGATTTGAAACTGATATTTATTCATTGAACTATATTTCGAATACTGTTTTATGAAACTATGTAGGAAATAGATCAATCCATTACGTACTTTTGAGTCAATTTATGATTTATTTTTCTCATTCAAGTTCCTCCATTGTCGTACCAGGTCCCTAATTCCGTCGTACAAGGAGACCGGAATTGTCTCAATTTATTCCACCCTCTTCAGAAATACATTTGAAATTTTGCGGTTGCGGTTCATGCAATTAGCATCAGCTTACATCGAACGGATCAACCGCGCAGGATAACAGCGGAAGTTCTCTCAAGTAACCAGTCGCAATAAGCCATGAAACTAGGATAGCTTTATTGTAAACAGGTCTACCATTGCTTGGCTAATGCATCTGCAGGCAGCAAAGTATTATACCTTCTATTCAATTGTACCGAAATTGTCTCAAACTATTCCTCCCTCATGAGGGATAGATTTGAAATTTTGCGGTTGCGGTTCATACAAATGCGATTATTTACTTCGCACGGATCAACCGTGCAGGATAATTGCAAAGACCGAGAGAGATCTAAGTCGCAATAAAATGGGCTTGCCAAGAAATACCAAGGTAGCGTTTTTGTAGCTAGGTACCATTGCTTGGCTAAGGCAATTGCAGGCAGCACAATATTAGACCTTACAAATTGAATCCACCCTGCTAATGTATTTTGTACCAACACACTCTCCAACGGACTGGGCTGCCATGATCCAGGATTTGTCTGTAAAATAAAATTTTATAACATTTAAACAGACATTTTTCACAAATTTACACAGTAACTGCATGTATTTAAAGAACATCAACATTTTTAATAGAACTATATGTTTTTCTACGCAATGAGACTGAATAGCAAGACATTTGAGGAGAGGCAGAATCACACAAGCGTTTTGTCAACATGTGTATTCTTATGCAAGTGGGAACCCTGGCGAAGGATATCGACACAGAGCAACGCCACGTTGATGCGTGTAATGCGCATTAGACTGGTTCAGCTCATCTATTCGAGTTTTTTTGCGAGCGATAAAAGTTTTTGCAAAAATGTTTTTTTTTTCGGAAATTGACGCTTCGTTATTCTAACATTTTGTTGTTTGGGTTCAAATTTTTGGGAAATGACGTAGAGTAATCCAACTGAAATTAAACTTTTCGACTTTTTTCATTCAAATTGTAATATATCAAAAACGACAAAACATCTTTTGTTGAAAATTCACTGAAAATTTATAAAAATGCAGCAAACATGAGTCAAGTATTAAAACTTATATGGTAGAAATCAGAATATAAGCGGGTTTGATTTTGTTGAATTTTGAACGACTATATGTACAAAAAATCATATCTACCGATTTTTTTACCCAAACTTGTATTGAGATCCAAACCAGAGACTCATGAACTCTTATTTCAAAGTTTAAATGATCCATTCATCCAAATTCTCTTGTCATTTTGACTATCAACGGGAATTTTTTGCATCGTTTTTCCATACATCGTAAAGATTCAATAAAAATCGAGGTTTTTGGTCCAGGAATTGAAATTGTTTCCTCGAGTTGATCCCCATTTAGAGAATTTCTGAAAACTGGAGAAGTTTTAGTTTTAGTTTTCAAGGATCTCTCAGTGACCATTTTTAAAGCAAAGCGTTTGGTCGTATGTGAGATATTGCAGTTCGAATGCAAGAAGTTTAAAAAGTCTAATTTTCAAATAATTGATGTATCTCATGTTTCAAACACTTGGGAAAGGTTTAGTGTCATCAGATAATAGAACCAAAAATAATCAAATCCTAAAATATGAAATAATTTTGAAGAAACAATGTCATTGGAGTTGAACGTTAGAAATGAGAAAGTTGGAGATATTCTTGCGTGCACCCAAACGTCTATTAAATTATGCACGATACTGTTAGTAAATAATTTGTAAAACACCAACCACTAAGCAAAAAAATCCATCAATTCTTTGTTCATTTGAAACCATGCATTATAAGCAATTCTGAATACATTCAAGTAATTTATTAATATAAATAGACTTTTTGCACTTACCTCCCAGCGCATCAAGTTCATAGCTTCAAAATAAACAAAATTACTGTATTGTGTTATGATTACTTGGAAATCCTTTATGTTCATTCTCTATGAGTCAGACTGTGTTTAGCAAAAATTAGTAAAAATGAACCGGTCTAATTCCAATTCTTGCAAAACGGTTTCCTATTCCTGTCGCAAAATTACGACGAATTATGGGGCCTGAGCGATTCGATTTCAATCGAATATTGACAAATTTATAAAGTTCAGATAAGTTTGAAATCATTTTTCTAATTTTATTTCAACACTTTTCTGTCGAATTTTATGGTTTTGATCGTTATATGCATTGACAGGAAGCGATAAAACAAAGAAACACGTTGGGGGGATCACTAAGTTCGTTTTACAATATGGCGGAGTGCGTCAATAATTCAATTCACTTCGCGATTTCAATATCAAATAAATTAAGAAATAGTTTTAAAAGTGACAAATTTATGATAAAAAATAAATTCACAAGCTTAAGTTTATCATGTGAAATAGCCAATTAAAGTGGAAAGTGATTTTTCGGCTCTAAAACATACATTCTTGAATTGCGACGAATCAGAGGGATACGACGGAGGAGGGTACACCTACCCTACCTCGTTTTCGGATTATTTTCAATGTCTACGAAAAAAAATAATGGCTGGTTGTTGGCAGTCCAAATCACTATCAATCCACGCCAGAGTTTTGAATTTTACTGTTCTCGGTTTGTGATAATCTTAAAACGTACTTTTACCCTACTCGTACTTTTACCCCACGTTACTCTACTAGATTTAAATGATAGTTGTTACCCGGGAAGTTCAAGGGACAAGCAATCGATTTCAGGTATAATTTTTTTATAACGGGATTGCAAAAGGGGTCGTCCATATTAACTGTTTATGGTTTTTAGATAGTGTCGTTTTCATGCATTGGATTGGGATTAAAAATTCCACATCAGGATTTTAAGACACGGGCAATTAAATGGATGGAAAAGTTAGCATACGGGGTTTTTTTAGGTAAGACGAATCGATCCGTATTGTGGAATTATGAGTTAAAAGTTAATGATCAATGAGGAAAATGTGTGCATAGTTATTTATTGGGAATTGTGGATATTCAATTTCGGATAGTCTTGCAATGAAAAAGCGTCATTCTCATGAACCAGAAACAGTTTTCCAGACATTTTTGTGGTAATTATACGGGTAAACGTACGAATAGAAGGACGGGTTTTGGAAAGAAACAGATACCTACGTTGTTAATGTGGTGGTTTCCAAACTTTTTTTATAAGAATAATCTTACTGAAGAAGTTTTTTAAATATTGACGACATTATGATTTGGATTGGTTTGAAAATTTGCACATGGTAGTTTTGGGGGAAGAGCAATCGAGTTGAGATATCAAAATATGTTGAAAAGGCCACCGAAAGGGGATTAATTTTTAAACAATATTTATGTAATAAACGAGTCGAAATTTGTACACGGGGGTTTAGGTCAATTGATTTTAATTTCCATATTTGTTTCAAACGACAAAAAAAGATCATCTATATTAACTGTTAAATTTGTTTTTGCAATAATTAGGTGAGTTTGTATCGCACCGAGGCGAAAATTCATACACGAGGTTATTTTAGACATGGTCAATTGAAAGCGAAACGGAGTTCGTACGGGAGCAGCTAGTAAAGTTAATAAATTCGGACATTTTTCAACAAAATTTGCGCAACCAGCCGGATCTTTTGAAAATTTTTGTATCGAATATCTGGTCAAGTCCAGTTAAAACCGGGGAATATGGCAGTGTCCGAAACAAATATCAGAAAGGTTATCCATCCTGTTCCAATCATGGCAAACATACACCCGTGTAACCAAAAGTCCAATATTAACTTAATTTTAGACACTTTAAGTTCTCATTTGGCTGTATAGAAAGTACTCCAGAAAAATAAAAATAATTTCGTTCGAGTACCTACTTAATCTCGACGTTCAAGCAAACATGCAATCATAAAAATAATCATAGAATATCGATGTGCTTTCAATGCATTGAAATAGCTCTTCGTTTTAATGTTAGAACTTTTGAGTGAGGTCTTAAATACACAAAAGCTGATCAGGCTAAATATGCGATTTCAAAATCATTCTTACCCTTTTAACGACTAATTCAACTTGAAAACGAACCTACACATATCTATTGGATTTTAGTGAAACTTCGTGTTACGAAGAGGCTTTAATTCTACTTAAGACTAAAGCGTAAATGACTCAAAAAGATCAAATTTGTGAGAACCAGTTCAGTGGTTGGCTAGTTACAGCTGTTTGATTTTCTTGAAACTACTTTTAAAGGTCAGATCTTATACAATTTTTAAACGCAGTTGTTACGAGAAGTTATCTTGACACTGTTTCAACAGAACTGAGCAAATTAAAAGTGTGGGTTAATCTTTAAAGTGAGGTGCTTACGAGAAATCATGACAAATGGTTCCTTTAACCATGACAAAGTCAGTCCATTGATAATGGATTCCTTGGAATCACGGAGACCGTAGAAGAAGTACCAACCACTGGCTGCTCGGCTGCGATACAACTTCAAAATTGCACGGCGATAAAGAATTTCCCCCTAGTTGAGCAGCCAAGCAGTAGCATCCAAAGAGGGGAAAAAAAACTTTCTATCAAGCTTAATTAGAGTTCATTTAAATACATAAGTTTTCCCGGCATGGCACGGCATCACGGGGGACAAAAATCACTAACCCGTTTCCTCCGAGTCGAGGGTCGAATCCTTTTATGCTCATTCGCCGGCTGGCTGGCTGCAGAGTGCTTTTTGACAATCGGACGTGAAATGAAACAAACGAATGCTGGCAAAGAAATGCTTTCCCCGAAGGTAAATTCCAACTCACCCTGCTCTTCTGACAAAGCTTCTGCACCAGATAGAAGTGAAAGTGGCGTATAGAAGACAAGGGGAAAATGAAGAAAAACTCTCCAGACAGAAGAATTCGAAGAACGAATTTAAATTTGCATAAATTGTACTTTTTTGCAGTTATCTTTAGATTCTTTCCCGTTGAAGATTTGGCTCCCTGGCATTCAGTTTGTTAACAGAGAAGTTTTTTTTTCTTTATTTTGAGTGAGGACATTTACTAAGTACATAGTGTTTCACAGATTTAAATAAAATAATCAAAGGTTATCAGAGTTCCTTCACAAAAAATATAAATTCATTAAAAATTATCGTTATTTTTTTTTTCAAAACACATTATTAAATATTTTCTTAAAAAATCCCTCTAGGAAATACAAGTTTAAAATTTTCTCTGCACTGAAATGGAGCCAAACAAGAGTGCAGCTGAGCGATAATGAAAGTAATTATATATTTAAGCCCTAGTCTCTTGCTGCAAATAGACGAATGCTGTGCTATACAACGGAGCATCAGGATTGGAAGCACCGGAGTTGGCCTGTGCCTGGGCTTTCGTTTGGGGGTGTTCGGTCATCAGCTTAAACCACAATTTCACTTCCGTCTTTTTCAGTTTTTCTTTCTCAGTCGGAAGACGGAAGTGTTTGGATCCTAATTAACTTTAAAATTTAAAAAATCGCACGAAATGTTTCTTCCCGGAAGGGCAGGGAGCTTAAAACGAGGGATCGGATGGAAACAAGGAAAAAATTAAGTCCATATTGCACATTATTTCAAATAATCCTCTGTCCGATGAGTTGTTTGTGAAGATACTTTTTTTTTTCAAGCAATTTGTCTACCAAACTGCAAAATTGATTTCTTTCTATTGTTTTGAGCAACTATATTGACAAATGAAGATTTTAAGAATTTTAAACATTAGGGTCTCCGCTAGAGATGTAGATTCAGCTAGAGACCTTTCAACTATTCGGCCAAACGAATATTCAGCCGAATATCTGCTATTTCGGCCATCTTAATGTCCCTCATGTTTTTAAGTCGATTATTACTATCAGATCTTTTTGCCTTTCTTATAGAAAGGTATAGTTATCGGTCGATTTGGGAGATCATTAATTATGGGTCTTAGATATACCTTTATAGGTACCATCAACTGGGGCAACATGCAACACTTTTCAACTTCAATGGCTTTTAAAATCTTAATGCTTACAGATAATCATACGTCTTAAACATCAAAAGTTTTAAGGTTGATGGGACACCAAATTTACGTAGACAGAAAAATTATTGGTTTTACCAGTTATTTTTAAATTAACAAAAACATGCGATTTTCACCCTACTTAGGAAAAGGGGTAAGTTGCAACAAATTCTGTAATTAATGGAAAATCAAATGAAAACGTTTGAAAATTTATAGTTTTTGATACATTGGTGATGTCATAACGCATTAAGCACCAATTGCAGTGATTTTTGGTTTTGTTCGAATTCAATTTTTCATTTTTTCTGTCAAAAATGTTTTTAAGAAAAGAGTGTTGATCTGTTGCATACATTCAGGGGTAAAAAAATACTACAAAATATTCTATTATCTTAAATCATGTAAATAAATCTTATGATGGATGAAATTTTAATGTTAACAAACGCATAAAGCAAAACAATCATATCCCAGCATATGGAATCGCCATTTATGAGAATTATTTCTGATTTGCATTTTGTTGCATTTTGCCCCAGACAGCTAACTGAATTATAAAAATATTTATTAAAAAAAATTTGGACATTGTTCGAAAAATATGTATATCCGTCATACTAGGTAAAGTTTTTTACGGCATCGAAAAATGTAGAAATTTGTACATCTATTGCTCGATTTTTTGAATTTTTTTTTATGAGAATCAAAAACTTTAAAAAACTCTTTCACGATGTTAAAAACTATGTCATCATCAATTTGTTATCATTCAATGATAACTTTATTACAGTATATTGAAATAAAAATGGAATGAGTGTTGTGGTATACAAATGTTGCATCTAACCCTGCTTTTGCATGATGCCCCGTTTGACGGTACCTATCGAATCAGCTCGACGAGTTCAGACGATGTCTGTGTATTTGTGTGTATTAGTGTGAATTTTTGTAAACTTTGTTTTCCACGTTTTTGCGGAACTGGACAGTACGATAAAACGATTGTTATCTTAAAAAAATTGATATTTTTCCCCCTTCAATCTATAAAAGAGCGAAAAAAAAACAAAATAGTTTCAAAAAAAATTTCATAATAAATTTCATAAAATGTTCGCTAAAAAAACGTATCCAGTTGGCTTGCCAGCAACATCCAGCAATCACTAATCAAGATTATCGTATATATGACGTCAAATTATATATGAGGCCCTTGGAGCCAAAGGGGTATAAGTGCATGAAAACTTATTTCGAGAAAATAGGCTTTTAAGTTGCTGTGTCTGGCAATTTTCCATATATTTTTCGAAAATTTGTACTTATCTTTGGAACGTAAAAGTATGTAAACAAAATTTCAAAAATCTGAAAAAATCATCAAATATAGTTTGTAATATGAAGCATCGTTTGGCATCATTAACTCAAAATCGACCATTTTGTTACTTATACCCCTTTGACTCTGAGGGCCTCATATGACGTCATATACACGATGGGCGCGCTCGCTGTGTATAGTGGTTAAAATTAGAGCCTCCACTCCCACTCATGATGTCATCATGACGAAAAAACGAGCGGGAGGAAGGAGTTGGAGAATTGTTTAAAATTCTAGCAATTATAAATATTTAATTTTTGTACTAGTTCTGTATTTCCTGAACCGATTTCAAAAAATTTGGAACCGAGGCTCCAAAACCATATAAGGTTAATATAGATTTTCTTAAAGGGGTACAACCCCGAACTTGCCATATTCAATCGATGGGTGTACGCAAGCGGGAATCTGTCAGATAATTTTGTAGTTATTCTGAAAAAGGGGCGAACGTGCCAAATGTAAACAAACCTAGCGTAACATTTCATAAGGGAGAAACTATCAGTTAGCTCGGAACAAAAAAAACGCTTTTGAAATTTCGGAACATCCGATCAAATCCTATTTAAAAAGTCGTCGCTATCTATTGGCCCTACCCGAATAAAAAAACCCATTTTAAAAAGGCGCAATTTCACGTTCCAACATGTTCCATCGAAAACGCATCAATAAAAAGTTTCACCCAATTTAATTTTATCAACTGTTTTAAAGTTAAAAGTGATTTTTTTGTACAGACGCGTTAATTTCAAGATGTTGAATTCCCTGGACTTTAAAGTTTTTCTGATTTTAAACTTAATTTAAAAAAAAATCGGGTTTAAAAGTGAGTTTCAGAATTCAGATTAAAATCCAAAAATTCAGATGCAATCCAGCGCTAGACGATTAACAAAACAAATTTACAAAACCGACGTAATTGACAAAAATGTCTAAATAGTCAATGACAACAAAAATGACATATCTAATTGTATAAATTTTCTTGAATAACAAAGTAGACCAAATTTACATAATTGACAAACTTGATAAAAATTACAAAATAGACAACATTCACAAACTTTCATCAAGTTTTAATAAACTTGACAAATTTCGCAAATATGGCAAAAATTTTCAAAAATTTACCAAAATTGACCAATTTTGAATGGATTGACAAAAATGATAACAATTGGCAAAAATGTATAGTTAAAATTAATATAAATCATACAACTGAAAAAGTTTTCAAAATATGCAAAATTGACAGAATCAATATAGAAAAAATTTAAAAAAATTTACAAAACTGACATAATTTACAAAAAAAATCAAAATAGTCTATAATTACAAAAATGACATGATTGTTGAAATTGTCAAAAATTACAAATTGGCGCAATTTGCATAGTTGAGAAAATTGATAAAAAATACAAAACAAAATGACAACATTCACAAACTTGATAAATTTTACAAACCTGACAAATTTTGCAAATATGGCAAAAAATAAGCCCTTTTCAAAAATCGACCTTACGCTGCGCGTCATTCGTCGGCATACCCAGCTGGGTTGCCAGGTGCCCAGATTTGTCTGTAAAACCAAGACTTTTGACCCTTCGTCCAGATATTGGTCAGACACAGATTTTGCCCAGATTTTTGCTGAGAGTGCCCAGATTTTACAGACTTTCAAAATTGAGTGATGAAGTCAATATTTATGCATCGGATTTGATCCGTAAGTGCCAGATTAGACTGAAATCTCGCTTGTATTCATTGATATTTGACCAATCATTCATTAAACATATTTTTTCAAAAATAAGATCGGCATGGTACGTGTTAGGAAACAGGGTTCTCAACTCGAAAATAACCTGAATACCACAGGACAACAAACACCCCCCATCCCTGCCCCGCACACACGCATCGTACAATTTCTTGTTTAGTGCCAAATTTGTGATCTTCCCTATGCACAGGCACATACAGACTTTTTTTCAAAATTGCCCAGATTTTTACTCCTCAACACCTGACATCCCTGATACCCAGTGTCACATTATTTTTTTTCCAATCAGATTCTTTGTTCCCTACCCAGCATGAGAGCAGCAGTGGTATCATTTTTTTCAAAAGGGCGTGCGGCCATATGTTAACAAATCGAATTGTCAGCTGGGTGAAAAAGTACCGTTTGAAGACCTACATTTTAAACCTAATTACTTTCAACGCGATTTTCTCGAAACAGCTTACGCCCTTTACTAAAATGAATCAACATAGAAATCAAAGTTTTTAGCATACCTTTTAGGGGCATTCTTACTTGTATACTAGTAAGAATGCCCCTGAAAGGTATGCTAAAATTTTGTCATTTCTGTCATTTTTATCATTTTTGTCAATTTTGTAATTTTTTTCAATTTTGTTATTTTTTTGCCAACTCTGAATAATCAAGTTTTTCAATTTTCTGTTTCATCAATATTGACAATATGTTTTATCAATATTGTTTATGCAATTTTGTCAATCTTGTCAATCTTGCCAATTTGGTCAAAATGCATTTAAATGATTATTGATTTACATTTTACATTTTCGTAATTTTTGTCATTTCTGCCATATTTGTCATTTTTGTCAATTTTTTAAATTTTTTTCAATTTTGTTTTTTTTTTGCCAATTTAGTATAATATTTTTATTTAATTTTCTGATATATCAATATTGACAATATGTTTTATCAATTTTTTCAATTTTGTTCATTCAATATTGTCGATTTTGTTAATTTTGTCAATGTGGCCAAAATGGTCAACTTGGACAGTTTTTTTTCGGTTTCATCAATTTGACCTAATTGATAAAATTGAAATAAATTGACAAAGTTGACAAAATTGAAAAATTGGCATAGTTGAAAAAAATGAGATAATTGAAAAAATTGAGATCATTGAAAAAATTGACCAAATTGACAGAACATATAGGTCAAATTGATGAAACAGAAAAAACTGTCCAAATTGACCATTTTGCCAAATTGACAAGATTGACAAAATTGCATTAACAAAATTGATAAAACATGTTGTCAATGTTGATGAAACAGAAAATTGAAAAACTTGATTATACAGAATTGGCAAAAAAAAATCAAAATTGAAAAATATTACAAAATTGACAAAAAAGATAAAAATGACAGAAATGACAAAATTTTAGCATACCTTTCAGGGGCATTCTTACTAGTAGGTATACAAGTAAGATTGCTCCTGAAAGGTATGCTAAAAACTTTGATTTCTATGTTGATTCATTTTAGTAAAGGGCGTAAGCTGTTTCGACAAAATCGCGTTAAAAGTAATTAGGTTTAAAATGTAGGTTTTCAAACGGTTCTTTTTCACCCAGCTGATAATTCGATTTGTTAACATGTGGCCGCACGCCCTTTTGAAAAAAATTATACCACTGCTGATCTCATGCCGGGTAGGGAAAATAGAATCTTATTGAAAAAAAAAGGTTATACTGGGATCAACTCATCTAGCAGTAGCATGTATCCTGACAAGTTAAAGACAAAAATCAAAAATAAATATTTTAAATATTGTCGAGTATAAGTTTTTGCATCATTCAATTACACTTGCCGTTTCAAATGTTCTTTTGCAATGAATTAACTGACATATAATCGTTTTTCAATTCAATTTGATAATTACATCATCATTACAATTATTAATCTATTTGTATATAATTTATATCTTTCATTTGATAGTATTTATTATATAGTTAAATACTGTCAAATTATGATAAAAAATGAGAAAAATGAAAAAGAATACAGAATAGACAAAATTGACAAAAATAACTAAATTAAGACCAAATTCACAAAATTGGAAACAATTGACAAACTGGGCTAAATTAACTATACGACAAAAATGAATAAAAAAATCTATGTTGACAAAGTTATAAAATTGACAAAATTGTTCAAATTAAGCCAATTGACAAAATTGACTAAACTGACTAAATTGACTAAATTTACTAAATTTATCCAACTGACTACCTAGACTTAATTGACAAAATAGCCTAGATTGACTTAATTAAAAAAATTTACAAAACTATTCAAATAGACAAAATGGACAAAATTTACCAAATTCACAAAACTTTCAAATTTAACAAAATTTGCAAAATTTACAAAATTTACAAAATTTACAAAATTTTCAAAACTTTCAAAATTTTCAAAATTTTCAAAATTTTCAAAATTTTCAAAATTTTCTAAATTTTCTAAATTTTCAAAATTTTCAAAATTTTCAAAATATTCAAAATTTTCAAAATTTACAAAATTTCCAAAATTTACAAAATTTACTAAATTTACAAAATTGACAAAATTAACAAAATTAACAAAATTAACAAAATTTACCAAATTTACAAAATTTACAAAATTTACAAAATTTACAAAATTAACAAATTTACAAAATTTACAAAATTTATTCAAAAATTTACAAAATTTACAAAATTTACAAAATTTACAAAATTTACAAAATTTACAAAATTTACAAAATTTACAAAATTTACAAAATTGACAAAATTTACAAAATTTACAAAATTTACAAAATTTACAAAATTTACAAAATTTACAAAATTTACAAAATTTACGAAATTTACAAAATTTACAAAATTTACCAAATTTACAAAATTTACAAAATTTACAAAATTTAAAAAATTTACAAAATTTACAAAATTTACAAAATTTACAAAATTTACAAAATTTACAAAATTTACAAAATTTACAAAATTTACAAAATTTACAAAATTTACAAAATTTACAAAATTTACAAAATTTACAAAATTTACAAAATTTACCAAATTTACAAAATTTACAAAATTTACAAAATTTACAAAAATTACAAAATTTACCAAATTTACCAAATTTACCAAATTTACAAAATTGACAAAATTTACAAAATTCATAAAATTTACAAAATTTACAAAATTCACAAAATTTACAAAATTTACAAAATTTACAAAATTTACAAAATTTACAAAATTTACAAAATTTACAAAATTTACAAAATTTACAAAATTTACAAAATTTTCAAAATTTACAAAATTTACAAAATTTACAAAATTCACAAAATTTACAAAATTTACAAAATTTACAAAATATACAACATTTACAAAAATTACAAATTAACAAATTTTACAAAATTTACAAAATTTACAATATTTGCAAAAGAAACAAATTTCACCAATTTTACAAAATTTACAAAATTTACAAAATTTCATAAAATTGACAAAATTGACAAAATTAATAGAATTGACAGAAATGATAAAATAGACATAATTGTCAAAATGACAAAATTGTATTTTAGTCTAGCTGTTGTAAATTTACTCAATTTTAATCCATTTATCCGCTTCCTTTACTTGAGAGGTTAAATTATTTGAAACACATGGTTAGGCATCTTTTTTAAAAATTATACTCTTCATTTCTAGACCTCTTCTATTTTATAGATATAAGATCATAATGTCATAGAAACGGGATCATACAAGATATCTCAGAATTCAATCATTCAAAAATTTTCAATTAGTTTACAATTATTTTATTATTAATGTGAAAATTATAATTATTTAAAAATACCTTCATCTTATAAAAAATTTCGAATTTTAATTTCTTAAATTCAATTAGGATTTACTACGTTCGAAATACTTTAATCATTACTCAGAATTTATAAATCTATCATTTATTTATTATTTTGTGTCATGTATATCCAAATATAATTTATAGACTGTAAGAAAGGCTACAATCTACTGTTAAGTGTATTAAATTGGGTTTTTCAATAAATAATTTGGCACTTGAGTGACCATTCTGATGCAATATATGTAGAAAATGTAGGAAAGAAGCAACTGAGCAATTAGTCGATTTTGGAATCCGCCCAAACAACCAAAAGTTACACATTTCCTTGAATGAAGGCATTGGAAGTTACATATTGGATGACTAAGAGAATCAACTGCCCTATTCCCTTTAGTGAACTTTATGTACTCATTAATGAACTTGAAAGTTGCAAAGGTGATGAATATGTACGATGTACGTGACTCGATTTGCCCAATTCCCATGTGTGAACTATGTGTACTCATTACCGAACTTGAAAGTTGCAAAATTGATTTATACGAACGTTGTACGGGACTTAAGTCACATAAAGGGCACAAAAGTACTCCAAACGGGATTTGGTTAGTCACATAAGGGCACAAAAGTGCTCAGAACGGGATTTGGTAAGTCACATAAAGTGGATTGAGGTGCTTTCAATATCAAATCACCATTTCGAGTTTGAGTTTCAGAGCAATTTGTCGAGTTTGGAATCCGGCGCGTGGCATCATGGCGGCACCATGTACAGAACGTAGTAAACAATCAAGAGAAGGTGATATGAACCGATAACAAAGGTGCAGTTGAGATAGAGAGAGATTTTTTGCTCATTTTACGATTTTTTGGAAGCTGAATTAAAAGGCCGCTGGAAGCTAAATAGAAGGTCATTAAGACTTGTTTTGGAACTTGAAAGTATCAATGAGAACTTAAATTTTGAGCTGCATAGAACTTACTTTATATCAATGATGGGGCTGAGTAAGCTTCGTTGTACCTGTTTTATGGGACTTCTGGTTGCTAAGATAGTGTCAGATTACGCAACTTTAATTAATTTTGATAAATTGAAACTATTGAACCGATTCAGCTGCAGTGCGGAAAGTTCAACAGCTACCTACCACAATAAAATTTAATATCCAAATGAAACAACCAGCGTTCGTTCGGTGTCAAATTGCAATTTGATTATTAGCTTGATTTATTGAATGATTTTTGCATTCCCGTTCAATTCACGCACAAACCACTCCATATGAATGATATGATAGATGCCCGTCGTCGCACCGTGTTTTAATTGCACCAAATGTTTTCAGAACATTTTAACATATTGACCGACGAATGCTCTTGGCTGTTGACGGGGACAATATAAATTGTTTTATTTTTCCTTAATTAAATGAACCAAAATGGAGCGAAATGTGAGTTACTTTCCTCACGTTTCCTTAACGCCCATTTAATAGGAAACGACCTGAAGTTGAACTATTATTCATTGGTAAAAGCTTTTTAGTGCACCTTTTTTTGCCTTTCCTTGTGAATTTGTACACTCTAAAACCGTACACGTGGGCAGAAACAAAGGCAAGATTGTTCATTTACACGTAGGATTCTTCCAGGGATTTTTTTTCCTTTCCTACTCCATAAACGTTGGTTGGCAAACTTTGGAAAAGAAAACTATTTTTCATGCTTTCCACTTTTTAACCCCATAAATAATATTCGCTTGGCTGAGTTCTTTTCAAACGTACCGGAGGTTACACCGAAAAAAATTGGGCACCATTTGGGGACTAATCCTCAAATGGACCAATAAATTTACCACTTGTTAAGGGGACTAAGCCAGGCAATGACAGAAGGTGGAGTTGAGGTTTGATTCAATTTATCATTCTCCTGGACTTTGAATTATTTCATAAAATTATTTAGGTTAATCAGAAGGCTACACTTGCTGATTGGAGATTCCATTCACAAAATGATTTATTATTTCTAATAATTAAGAATAAAATTACTAGCTTTAAAAGGTGGTTAATTATTTTCTCGAAGTAAGTAGATTCAAATTTTTTTTTTAAATTTTGTTCAATGGCAAGTTTTTGATATGACAATTTTATATTAGTGAACCAAAAACTAGTGCATTTCTTATTTGGGTGCCGATTTCGGGTTCCTTCAAATGCGCATCTTGGCAGAAGCTATTTATTGTGGCTCCAGCTTTCATATACCAAGCGGGAATTACGAAAGGGAGCTACATAGCTTCTGTGTAAGAAGCACAAACAGAAAACTGTAAGCACACCTGAGATGCGAACGGAAGAGCAAGTGCAAAGCTCTGCTGCAGCCAGCCACAAAAACTTTCTGCATTCTTGAGCATCCCTCCATCGCCGGAGTTGTTCTGTACTTTGCATTCGTGAAAAATGATTTATGTGTGCGTAGTTTTGCAAACTGCAAAAAAATTTATTCATTATTTTGGTTTAAGTTAAGCTATGCTTAATTCAATTTGCGTTCTTTGTTTTTGAGTTTTTCTCAGTATGCTACATATTATTGAACAATATTGTTTTTAAGTGATTCGTGTTAGAAAAAAGAATACAGCTATACAATACTCAACACTACAGAATTTGTTGACTGAATCACAATTTGAAGCTCTCCTCCCAATAAGTAAATTTAAATCCTCATAGAAGTTAAATTGCTGGCTCAGAACTTTTCGGTTGACCGAATTGCTCAATAAAGCAACAAGTCCATAAAAACGCTCGATAAAATCTGAGCAACTCCCAGATAGTAGATTTGTTCTTCACTTCCCTTCCCATAAGGGTACCCGGAAAAAGGGCATAAACTAGAGACTGCATCTAATTTTCCTGCCACTCGATATGGCTAATACGTAAATCTGTGTTCCACTCAATGGATATTTTATTAGATGTGTCGAAAAAGCAGATTTATATTACTGGTTGCTTTCCCGGAGGTCGCATTCCTGAGGCTCAATCTGTTTCAAATATCCTTCTGCGCGTGGCGTTCCCCAATTCCGGGCATCCATTAAAATGGAAACAAACAATGAATGGATGAAATAGCAAAAACGCCATCCACGCACTCCAAACTGTGAGAACGGGAGGGGGCGTGGATTGATCGAAAAGTTTTTAGGGGTAAGCTAACCGAAATGTGTCCATGATTGAAGACGACAAGAGGCATGTATTAATGGTTTGAGAAAATTTTAGAAAAATTTAAAAAATGAGAAAAGTATGAAAAAAGAGAGAAATGAGATAGGATTCACTGACGAGAAATAAAAGAAAAAAATATAAAAGTGAGAAAAATTTAAAAAAAATAACTTAGAAAAGTGATAAAAGCGAGTAGAATGATACTGGTGAGTGACAAAGACAACATAAGTTAAGTAAAAAAAGTTAGAAAAAATGTGAAAAGTACAGAAAAGAAGAAAAGTGCGAAAAATGAATTAACTTAAAAAAAGCGAAAAAAAAAACTGGGAAAGGTGTGAAAATAAGGAATGTGAGAAGAGTGAGAAATGTGTGAAAAAATGAAGAAAGTGAGAAAATTGATAAAAGTTTTTAAAAAGAACAAGTAAGAGAAGTGAGAAAAGCGAGAAGTGAGAAAAAAATGCGAAAAGTTAGAAAAATGGAGATGTGAGAAATATAAGAAAATAAAGAAAACTGACAAAATTGTCAAAAGTGTTGCAAATGAAAAAAAAAGAATGGCAAGTAGAGTAATGAGAAAAAAGAGAATATTTAAAAAAATGTCAAAACTAAGCAAATTATAGAAAGAGAGAAATACGAGCAAAGTGAATAAATTTAAAAACTGTGAAAGTGAGAAAAATGAGAAAAGTTTAAAATTTGAGAAATATGAGAAAGTAGCAAAAGTGATGCAGGTGAAAAATCAGAAAAAAATTAAGAAGAATGAAAAATGTAAGAAATGTGTTTAAAGTAAGAAAGTGAGAAAAGCGAGTTAAATGAGAAAATTGATAGAAGTTATTAAAGTGAGAAAAGTAAGCGAAGTGAAAAAAATGAGAAAAGTAGGAAGGGTTAGAAAAGTGGGAAATGTTAGAAAAGTAGGAAAAAAGAGAAAACTGACAAAATTGTCAGAAATAATGCAAGTCCAAAAAGAGATAAAAATGGCAAGTAGAAAAATGTGAATAAAAAAGTATATAAAAATGTCAAAATTAAGCAAATTTTGGAAAGAGAGAAATACGAACAAAGTGAATAAAGTTGAAAACTTTGAAAAGTAAGAAAAATGAAAATAATCTTAGTTAAAAAAGAAAAACGTAAAAATCCTAAGCAAAGTGAGAATAGTGAGAAAAGTGAGAAAGTATGCAAAGTGAGAAAAATTTTGAATGTGAGAATTGTGAAAAAGTGGCAAAAGTGATGCAGGTGAAAAATTAAATCAAAATAAAAAGAGTGAAAATTGTAAGACATGTATTAAAGGTAAGAAAAGTGAAAAAAGCAAGGAAAGTGAGATATAAGGGAATATTGAGAAAAGTCAAATAAGAGAAGGATGAAAAGTGAAAAACCAGAAAAAATGTAGAAAAGTTAGAACGCAAAAAGGTTTGAAAAGGAAGAAAAGTAATAAAATAATAGATAAAGTCGACAAATGTGATACAAGCGAAAAAGCAGATAAAAACAACAACAAGGAAAATGAGAAAGAAAAGATTTAAATTTAATGAGAATTGTGAAAAAGTGGCAAAAGTGATGCTGGTGAAAAAATAAATCAAAATCAAAAGAGTGAAAATTGTAAGAAATGTATTTAAAGTGAGAAAATGAGAAAAGCAAGGAAATTGAGATGTAAGAGAATATTGAGATAAGAAATAAAAGAGAAGGCTTGAAAAGTGGAAAACAAGAGAAGATTGAGAAAAGTTAGATAGCGACATGGTTCCAAAAAGTAAAAAAAGTAATAAAATAATGGAGAAAATTGACAAATTTGATACAAGCGGAAAAAGCAGATAAAAACAACAAAAAGGAAAATGAGAAAGAAAAGAAATGTTCAAAAACGTGAAAACCAAGCTAGTGATGAAGAGAGAGAAAAATTAATGAAGTAAAAGACTGTGAAAAGTAAGATTAGTGAGAAAAGTGATAACAATGGGGAATGTGATAAAGATGAAAAAAGATAAAAACCTAAGCAGAATGAGAATAGTTTGAAAAGTGAGAAAAGATAAAAGGTGAGGAATGTGAGAAAGTGAATAATGTTAAAAACTTTGAAAAGTAAGAAAAGTGAAAATAATCTGAAAAGTAAAAATAGAAAAAAGTTAAAAATCTGAGCAGAATGAGAATAGTGGAAGAAGTGAAAAAAGTAAGCAAAGTGAGGAAAATTTCGAATACGACAAATTTGAGAAAGTGGCAAAAGTGATGCATGGGTAAAATTAGATCAAAATAAAAAGATTGAAAATTGTAAGAAATGTATTAAAAGCTTAAAAAGAGAGAAAAGCAAGGAAAGTGAGATATAAAAGAATATTGAGAAATGAAAACAAAAAAGGCTTGAAAACTGGAAAATAAGAGAAAATTGAGAAAAGCTAAAAAGTAAAAAGTTTTAAACCTTGTAAGAAAAGTAATAAAATAATGGAGAAAATTGACAAATGTGATACAAGCGAAAAAGTGAAAAAAATATTAACAGTAGAAAAAGGAAAAAGTTAAAATTCTGAGCAGAGTGAGAATAGTGAGAGAAAAAATTGAGAAAAGTTAGATCGCAAAAAGGTTTAAAAAGAAAAAAAAAGTGATAAATTAACAAATGTGACAAGCGAAAAAAGACGAAAAGGAAAATGAGAAAGAAAAGAAAAGTTTAAAAAACATGTAAACTAAGCTAATTATAGAAAGAGAGAAAAACAAGCTAAGTGAATAAATTAAAAAGACTGTGAAAAATAAGATAAGTGAGAAAATTTTTAACAATGTGAAAGTGATAAAGATGGAAAAAGGGGAAAATCTGAGCAGAGTGAGAATAGTTTGAAAAGTGAGAAAAGTTGAAAACATGAAAAATGTGAGTGAGTGACAAAGTGATGGAAGTGAAAAATTATATTAAAATATAAAGTTAAAAAGGTTTAAAATATGATAAATGTTTTTAAAGTGAAAACATTGAGAATGTGAGGAAAGGGAGAAATGAGAAAAACCTAAGAATGGTCAGAAAAGTGAAAAAAAGCGATAAAAGTGAAAAATAAGAGGAAATTCAGAAAGTTTACAAAGTTTGAAAAATAAGAAAAAAGAGACAAGTAAGAAAAGTGAGAAAAGAAAGAAGCAAGAGAAAGTACGATCAGTAAATAAAAATAAAAATGTGTAAAAAATGTAAACAAAAAAGGTTACAAAAAAATTTCATAAAAAAAAAATTGAAATAAAACTTTTCTTCGGTCACTCTACCATTCACTACGAGAAGCAAGTTTTTTTTAACGCTTTTGCTGTGTAAGTTATGCGCTCGAATTGTGAGTTGCTTTGAATTTAAATTCAATGCGGAAGAGGCCATTTGTTTCGAAACAGTGACATTTTTGGAGGGCAGCGATTCTACTTTGGAAGATCAGCAGCAAGCCAAACGGTGGCACTGGAACAAAACCAAACGCACTGTTCATCGTTTAAAGGTAACGATTTTCTATTCCAATGATTTAATTTGAGTTTTAATATTTAAAAGAACCGTCAAAAGAGGCATCACGCAATCGCGGGGTTAGATTCAACATTTGTATACCACAGAACTGATTTAGATTTAGATTAAATATAATCTTATCCAGTTCTCTTTTAACGACTACATTATGATAATAAAATAATTTCACACATCTGAAGCTGGTTTTTTAAATGTTTTGATTTTCATTTAAAATTTAATAAGTCGAGCAATAAAGGTACAAATTTTAACATTTTTCGATGCCGTAAAAACTTTATCCAGTATGACGGATTGGCTCTATGATATCGCCTACAAACTTTTTAATGGTTTCATCATCCTATACCCACACTTTTGGTGTAAAAATATGTTTCGGACAATCACCCACATTTATTAAATAAATACTTTTAATTTCTGTTACATGTCCGGGGTAAGATGCAACAGAAGAAAAATCAAAATGACACCTTGTAAATCTCCTTTTCATACGCCGAATAATGATTTTTTTGCATCACGCGTTTGTCAACATTGTAATTTCATTCATCCAAACATTTATTTTTATGATTTTAGCTAGTAAAAATTTTTAAAGTATTTTTACCCCTAAATGTACGCCGCAACTTTAAGTTCAGGAAAAAGTCAAATTCGGTTTTAAGAGAACTGAAAATTACAACAATTGTTGTTTTTATACGTCATGGTCTTTATGGCATCACAAACTTATCAAAAACTATAATTTTTTTATTCAAAACAAATTATGTTGCAAGGGGTAACTTTTTCGAAAAATAGTGAAAATCAAATGGATTTAGAAAAATAAAAATAACTCATAAGACCAATAATTTTTCTGAATTCGCCAATTTGATGTCCCATCAACTTTAAAACTTTCGATGCATAAGGGGTGTGATTAACTGTGAACATAAGGTTTTTAGAAGCCATTGAAGTTGAAAGGTGTCGCATGTTGCCCCAGTTGACGGTATTGGGTGAAATGGCTGTACTAGAAGAAGTCAATTTTCGCTGAATCCGAGATGACAGCTTCTGCTGAACTTTAAAATTCTGTCAACTTCTAAAAATCGCATAAAACCGCCATAATATTGGTTGGTAGGGGAAAGTCGGGTGAGACGGACACTATCAATATTTCGAGAATTATCATGTTTGGCACTAATCCAAGGATGGGAATATGTTCGCCTAAGTGTATCAACACTTTCGAGACCCTTTGTTTATTTATAGTAAGCAAGGTCCCATAATAGAAGCAAAACAAACAAAAACTTTGAGGATCTGTTATTTGATATAACTTTCTCTCCTTATAAAATAGTTCATAACTCGCACAATTTTCGAAAATGTCAACCGTTTTCAAAGGAAGAGTGTTTTTTAGGCTTCTTTTCAATCATCTGGGGAAAATCAGCGAGTTTTGGTCAAAGGGCTTGAACATCAAACGTTTTGAAAAAAAAAGTTGCTAAGGCGGGTAAGACGGACACCTCAAGGTCGGGTAAAAGGGACAAATAAGTTTCTTCAGGTATTTTAAATTTTTTTTATCGGTTTGATCCTCCATATGCCTTCAGAAGACCTTGGCAAGAGCAATTGTTGATTCAAAAGCACCCAACATCATAAACAGGCAATCAAAACTGTAATAACAGGATCTCCTGTGAAGAAAGCCCCAATAAAATACGGAATTCCGAAACCACACTGTTTCGCTTCTGGACTCGGACCAGTTTGTTCCATATTGGTTAAAAAAAGTTTTCTTATACTTTACTCACGAAAATATCTACATTTACAGCAATTTTTGCGGCAAAATGTACCTTTTCTGAACAGTGTCCGTTTTTGAAAAGTAAAATTCTACTTTTTCTAGTTTATCCTTTCAACTAATACCCATATATAGAGGGTTTCAAGCGATTATCAGTAATTTACAGGTTAGAAAAGAAAAGATTTGAAGATGTGGTCATATAGCGAAATTCGACTTGTCCTCGATGAGCCCAATACACAAAATGTGAAATTTTCATGCAACTTTCAATGTTTCATAGTATTTTTAAAGTTAGTCAGAAGCCACCATCTTGGATTTTAAGATGGCAGAAGAAGGCGACATTTCACTCTAATTCGTTCAATTAATACCCGTAATCCGGGGGTTTCATGCGGTTTTTCAGTCATTTACAGCAATTTGTCGGCTATTCTTTCAGCCCCTTCACCCCATACTGTGAATGCCCCATGAGATTTTCAGTAATTTACAGCTATGAAAAGAAAAGCGGAAGCCGCCATCTTGGATTGAGATGGCGTCAAGCAACGACTTTTTTCTCTTACTTATTGTGCCCTTTATCTCAATACTCCCCAAGTAACCAATAAACCGTATAAAATGGCAACTATTCGGCCGTATATTTGGATATAGAAACAGTCCCACAAAGCCTAAGAGCTCTATATTCGACTTAAGGGCTGCCCAAAAGCCGGTTTTGGCGTGTATTTCGGCCGATATACAGCCTGTGGGGAAATGTAAAAATATTAATCCAGTGGGTTCAACCCACCGGATAAAAATGTAAACAATAAAAAAAAAATTGCAATGTTTTATCTTTTTCTCTCCACGCTGATTGTTTTCTCTATTTCCCTCACTCATGCTTCTCCAGTGGTTGTTTTTTTTTTGTCGAATGAGACATATTTGTGCAGAATCGGGATTTGAACTCTAGACTTACCAGTGCATTGGATTTGTCTGCACCTTTTCTCCTTGCACTATTCCATGCTTTTATCAATCTAGGTAAATTTGTTCTACTTAAATTGAAATGCTTATCGGTGGCCTAAACGATATAACCGGCACTGCAATATAAAAATGATCAGTTATAATTTGTTATGGCATTTGACGGAGAAAGAAAACATCCAGCTTTAATTAGTGAAAAATTTTAAATTTTTTTCATTTTTTCCTGATACACAATGATTTTTCTTCATCACAATTCCCTTTTTTCACATCAATTACACAGCGCAATTCACTTGGTTATTTTTAAAATTTAAAATATTACAACTATACCATCCGCAAAAAAATAACTTTTCAATTCGGAATTCCGATTGAAGCTCTTATAAGGCATAGTGCAGATTTCTATCGGGGGACATTCCTGTCGCGGGCGCCTGCTTCACAGTGCACGGATCTTCAATAGCTCGAGAGAGATTCTCCGGTTTCTTTCGCTTGAAGGCTCAGGTTTCAGCTCCCAGAACCGCTGGATCATCTGGAACCTCGTTTAAAATTCGATTACCATTTTATTAGCTTTAGTTGAAGCGCCTAAATCAATCTGAGATTTTTATGCGCTTTGTTGATATCTGTGGATTCCTTTTTTTTTTTTTGGGAAATGTCATGTACAAAGCCGGTTAAAGGCATTGACATTTACTCTCATAGCTCATTTAGGGCTTATCTTTGAAGTTTTTCAAAGAATTTTATGTTTTTTTTAATTCAAAAGTAACACACATGACTTATCAAAAATGTGTAAAAATGGGAATTTCAATTCGAATATGTGAAATCTAATTGAGCGTGTTCTGTTGTGACATCTTTATTGAGAACTGTCACCTTATGTAATTATGGTTTTAAAATCAATCCCTGCGTGCCTTTATCAGCAACTTCCAAGCTTGTCGTACGATTTCTCATTGGTTACAATTGAATCAAAGATTTTTCAAACGAATAATTCTTTAAAACGAAGGGAAATGCATTTGAAACTAAACAAAAATTATTTATCCCAATATCAAAGGAAATTTTCCTTTGTATTTGCGGCACTGAGTTAAAAAATCTTCTTGCTGTACCCAATTTCACACACTGAATTACTTTGCTTCCAAGTCGCCGAACCCAAAATTCCATCCACAATGAGGCGAGTTCCGGCAGAACTACGAAAAACGCCTCACACTTATAGTATGTTTTTTCTTTCTCTTCCATCCACTCGTATCAACTTTCAAATTCCGGAAAAACAGGACCCCAAAAATTGAACATGGCCGCAGAACACTTCAGCCAAAAATTCCAACCCAGTTGGGGTCACCACATCACGCGAAACAACCACATCATGCAGAACCATTGCCTGGGTTCAATTTTTTTAGGAGATGGCTTGAAAATTTTCCTAGTTCTTCCAAATTCTCGGAATAGAGCTTTCAGCACCTTCTCCCGAGCAAGTCCCTCCCCAGCAGCAGATTTGGAACACTTTCCGCGGAAATTTTGCGCAATTCTACAAAAATTAAATATGGCCGCACAACACGTTTTTTTCAATAAAAACATACTCGATCACCAATTTCGAATGCCGTTCGAAAGTTATCTGAAATAAAAAGAAAAAGGTATTTTTTAAGGCATGTTTAAAGAATAGCATTATACAATAAATACATTGTAAACTGAACTTTTTCTTGCCTTTTTCCGGGAGCGACACTTCCTGCTGCTACTGCTGCTGCTTCTTGGCTAAGATTAAATTTAAGATGGCCGATGAAGCGAGTACATGCCAAACGTACAGAGGCTTCACTCACACTTAAAAATAAAAGTGAACCAGATGAACGTTTATTTGTTATACACAAGCTTGGTTTATCTTGCGTGTATATTATATAAATGATCAACACAAATACAGAAACACTTCTGGATTGACAGATACCATTTTGATGAATTTTGTCAAATAACGGTACTTTACGCTGTGAATAATTCGTTCTACAATTTATAGTCTAAAAATGTTTTTGGCTTAACATGGCTTATTAATTTTAATAGATTCATCGCATTTGAAACTGATAAATAATTTAAAATTTCTTCGTCAAACGAATATTTAAATTGGACGAAAAAAAAATATTTATATTTCGAGAAATCATTGAACAAATCTTATCTCTAATCACAATTCAAAATAAAAATCAACTGTGATGTTATGATTTTTCAAAACCAAAAATATCGACAAAGCGATATCACATGCAAAAAAAATAACAGCAACATCTTTTTAGTTTATGTTTTATTGGATATATGTATGTATGTATTGTATCCACCTTGGGTTTACGGCAGCGCCGCGGTTGTGGCAAAGAAAATAACCCACGCGTCCATCTTGGCTACCACACAACACAATCATAACCACTCAATGAGACTTCTAAAGGAATGGAATCGTAAGCAGAGGCACCAACGGTATCCAGGGTAAAAAGGGGGAAAGTCTCGAGAAGCTATAACCATATTGTTGACTAACCACGATAGCATGCAAATTATAATCCCGCCGCCAAGGCTTCCGAAAAAAGAGTGCGTCCTTATTTTACAAAAAGTAATCAAATACTTTATTTTTCTCAACCATGCCAAATTCCCTTGACATAAATTGAGGAACGTCTAGTATTCAATGCGGTACTAGCATACACGGTAACCCGCTCTTTTTGTAAAACGAGGATACCCAGATGCCCCTGCCCTTGTTGTTAAAATATATCAACGGTAAAATGAATAAGATATACTCAAGTAATATAATATAATACAGAATATTGTAATAAAATATAATGAAACAAAGTAATATAAAACATAATTTGATATAAACGAATAAAGCAATTGACACAAAAATACAATATAATGTAGTAGGTATGAAAAAATATAATATCTATATGTGAAAAGATTTTACAATTTTGTTTAAATTAACAATAGAGTTTAAATCACCTGAAAAATGACAATATATTGTATGACAATGTATTAGTTTGGAATCATGTTGAAGACATCAAACCGCAGGAATCCTTTTAAAACCCTGGAGAAAAATATATTAATAAAACTGAAATGCAAATATAGCCAGTAAAGTTCGATCTGGTCAAATCCTGACAAAATGTAAGAAAATGAGAAGCATGAACAAAATATTGATCTTCACATGCTGATCCATTCTCCTATAGCTGAAAATCACAAATAATCAATAAACTGGAGAAACCTACCCTGATGCGCTAACCTACGTTATATGATTGTTTATATGTATAATGATGAATGTAATAGCATGAAAAACAATAATATGCAATATAATAATAAGAAAAAGGATAACATATGCATATAAGGCCCTCAGAACCGATGGGGTATAAGTAACAAAATAATCGCTTTTCAGTTAGTAATGCCAGACGATTTTTCATACTCAAAACTGTATTTGATGATTTTTAAAAATTTCTGAATTTCATTTAAATACTTTAATGTTTGTTACAAAATGCACTTATACCCACATGGCTCTAAGGGCCTCATCTATATATATATTTATATAAATGAACGTCTGTCTGTCTGGTCCCTACAGACTCGAAAACCGCTGGATCGATCAACGTTAATTAAGTATGTAAGAGTTTTTTAGGTAGAAGATGGTTCCTTAAATACTTTCAAAACTTAAAAATTATAATACATACGATTAAACATCTATGTGTGATAATGTTATTAGACAATTCACTCATTTTATAAATTACTATTGATGATTACTCACTGAAGGGTTAAGCTGAAAAGAATGTATCTAATAATTCGAGAAAATTAGGTGGAAGGAACAATAATCTGGAACGGCCACATATCAAGCAACAGTTTAAATGCTGGAAACCTAATGAAATAGTTTCATAGAATGGTATCATTTAAATTAATTCCTGTTAAAAATAATATTTCTTTGAAACATAATAAAATATCTTCAAAATAAACCATATATTTGAAGTTAAGAACGAATGATGCGCTTGAAAATGTAATAAAAGTAATGATTTTGGATATAATGAGTGCACAAAAGGTTTCAATAATTATTACTCTATATTAATGTTGATGGTTAACAAGCTGTAAAAAGACTGCTAGTTAAATAGATGAATATTTCGATTTCTCAACCTAAATCTTTAACTTATGATACATTGATATTGGAATCAGAAATTCGGTATCTAAGTAGGGTATTTGGTTTTGATTTTCTACTTCCATGGTGAACTGTAACATAGGATGGTAAGCATTGAACGCATCCAATGTTGTTTGGGTTTTTCCTTCTGGTAGGGCGAGAAGCAAATCGTCGACGAACTTGCGCATGTAGGGTATCTCAAAATCTAGTTTTCCGATGACTGTTGTTATCAGGGTGCCTACAACAAGTTCTGCCAAGATTGATGATAAGCAACTGCCCATTGCGGTTCCTTCTGTTTGGATATAGTAGGTGCTTCTGAACTGGAAATACGAACTTACTAGGCAGAATTCAATCATCTCTAAAAATAGAGATGGGATCCAAAGTAAATACAGCATAAAGGACAGCTTCAAATTCGTCGATGAAATAAACCAGATAAAGTTACCGCAAGGATATGTTATGGTATCGTTTGATGTTGTTTCCCTATTTACCAACATTCCAAGACATCTAGTCATCAAAAACCTAATAGAGGAATGGGACAACATTAGACATTGCACCGACATAAACCTAGATCTATTTTTAGAGATGATTGAATTCTGCCTAGAAAGTTCGTATTTCCAGTTCAGAAGCACCTATTATATCCAAACAGAAGGAACCGCAATGGGCAGTTGCTTATCACCAATCTTGGCAGAACTTGTTGTAGACACCCTGATAACAACAGTCATCGGAAAACTAGATTTTGAGATACCCTACATGCGCAAGTTCGTCGACGATTTGCTTCTCGCCCTACCAGAAGGAAAAACCCAAACAACATTGGATGCGTTCAATGCTTACCATCCTATGTTACAGTTCACCATGGAAGTAGAAAATCAAAACCAAATACCCTACTTAGATACGCTAGTAATCCGAAACGCAGACCAAACGATATCTACCCAATGGTACGCCAAATCAATTGCATCAGGTAGACTCCTAAATTTCCACTCCCACCACCCCACAAGAATGAAGCTAAACGTAGCATACAACTTCATGAAACGAGTGACTCAACTGACAACAAATCAAACAGTAAAACAATGCAAGGAGATAATATTTCAACATCTAAAATCCAACGATTATCCATCAAAACTGATCAACGGAATGTTTAAACAACTCAACATAATCAAACCCACCATATCACAACATTACATCTCAGCATCAAACAACCAACTACAACAGCACCAGCAATCATCATCAACCACCCGGGACAACATCGCAGCA
Source organism: Uranotaenia lowii (assembly GCF_029784155.1). Taxonomy (NCBI): domain Eukaryota; kingdom Metazoa; phylum Arthropoda; class Insecta; order Diptera; family Culicidae; genus Uranotaenia; species Uranotaenia lowii. The sequence goes on from NC_073692.1 coordinate 91,514,499, forward strand.
TCAAACACCCTTAAACAACAACAACAACCGAATCAGAAATCATCACCAACCACCCATCATCACATCGCAGCATCAAACCCACCACAGTCTCCGAAATCAATACCGAAAAACCATCAGCAACAGCATAACTTATCACCATCAGCTTCACATCAGCCACAAACTCCAACATCAAACCAACAGCAGTCACACAACATAACCGGGGAACCAGCATCTTCAAACACAACATCCGAGGGGCCACAATCCGGATCAACCAGCAACTTCAGCTACCGAACACTCACCTACATCCCAACTCTCACCAGCCGAATCGTCCGAGACCTGAAAAAAGATTTTCCAGCCATTAAAATTGCCCAGAAAACCATAAATTGCGTTGGGAAGTTATATACGATCGTCAAAGATCCGATATTGCTAGCTCAACAGTCGAACATCGTCTACAATATCCCATGTCGTGACTGCGAGAAGGTTTACATCGGAATGAGCACCAACACACTCACAAAGAGACTGTATGGGCACAAATCCGATGTAAACAGATATGAAAAAGTTTTGGAGAGCGGAGAAACCAGCACCACTGACATAAAATTGAGATTGGGAGATACTACAGCCATGGTCGATCACATCATCAACACAGAGCATAGATTCGAACACACCAAAACCAGGATTGTTGATAGAGCGAAATACTCATCAACATTACGTGTATTGGAAATGTGTCACATTACCAATACTGACAATACTGTAAATTACAGGACAGATACAGCTAAACTCAATACCACTTATACAGGAATTTTACAAACATTCAGAACAACATCAAAATTCAGTAATAGTAATAGTTCCAAACAACAAAACCCACACACAGCAAAGAACCAATCCAACCAACTTCCACTCATTACCTCAAATAGTCCAGCTTCCAACCCCATCCACATATTCCACACAATAGATTCCATAACTCAAAACGACAGTTACAGTGCGCCATCGCAAATCGGATGAAAAATTGTTTTTTAATCCCGATCGAAAAAGTGAATTAACAGTGAGAAAGTAGATAGTGATAGAATTTAAATATAACAAATATGTATTCACAGAAGAGCAGCGAAGATTGGACACCTGAACGTTGGAAAAAAACGAAATCTGACAAGAACAACCATTAGACAAGTGAGTTTACACTCTTTAAACCAGACTCTTAACAATGCTCATTGTAATTTTTGAAACTAATAAAATTCCAGTACCCTTGAGGAAGACCACCAAAAATGGTCGAAACGTCGGGCATTTCACAAATAAAAGTTGTTTGATTGAAATCTAAGACCGAAAAATAGCCAAAAATTTAAGAATAAACTGTTTTCTATGTATCATTGATTTTTAATAGTTCCTGAAACTGAATAGATAACACTGTTAAGTATGGAATTATTTTATTCATGAAATGTTTTAATTCAGAAACCCTCACGAAGTTGAAAGAAAGAGATAGCAAAAAAACTCTGCAATCGTTGTACCTCGCTTGTGCCGGACTAGTAAGCTAGGTCTGTTATAAAAAAAAAATAATTAAAAAAAAAACAGAAAGCATGACATCGCTGGTTCCGTTGCACATGTCTAAAGAAATCACTCATTTCTGCGTGGTCATTAGAACTTAAGAGAACGGCTGCCATGGACCAAGATATTTGAATGAATTATGTCAGATTGTGTCGAATAAAAAGCAAAATCATGTACCTCAAAATAGTTTCAATTGTTTTGCTGCAATAAATTTTGGGCAAAATGTGTCATTGTGATTAAAGTTTATACTTAGCTTCGCGAGTGCTGATTGTACCATCCTCTTTCTTTCTCCCCCATCCAAAGACGCACACGGGCAGCATACCGATGTTTTTTCGATATTTTTTTTCTTCGTACTACCACCTTTCATTGATGATGGAATTCCCGAGCAACTCTTGACATCACCTGTTTCCCCCCGATTCAAATTTCCTTTCCTCGATCCCTTCATCCTAGTTCTTTTAAAATAAAACAGCACGATTTTTGTTCTATCGCTTATTCATTCATTCCTCCTTAAACACCATTACATGTTCTTTCATATCCCGTTCATTTTTTGATTTCACATACGCACTATTCCATCAAAGTTGGCCATGATTTTTTCACACGAACCCACACAAAATCGGCCCACGCGTTCGTCCTCAAATGAAAAAAATATCGTATGTTCTACTGCCTCAAATGGTTCCACAACTAATTTTCACCACAATCGAACACCAAAAAGTTTTGAGACAATACACAATTTCATCCAACAGCAAACCTAATGGCACCATTAAGGTACACAAAACAGAAAAACCGAAGCCTCAGCACCAATTATTCAGCATTAAATCATCGTGGGTGGAGTCCGACGCGCCCGAAAAATTACTTATACTTCCAATCTTAGAATTGGAGAACCAATGGAACAATCGATCGAAAATCTCCCAATCCTTTCACTTCTTAAAAACTCAATCGAATAAAAAAAAAATTATCATCTCGCAAAATTCGCTAGAACACCCGATCAGACTTCCGTAAGCAAAAGAAAACACGTCCACTCGGGTACGCGCACGGCACGAGACTCTTTTAGTTTATGTTTTATTGGAGTTTAAAAATAGCGTTCAGAACTCTTATTGAACACCTTAAACCAAGGGAATGGCAACCTGGTTCTTCTTGCGAACAAGAATCTTTTTCTTTTTTTCTATCTATCGGGAGAGACGTTTATGGTGTTTTCCGCTCAAAGCAGTACGGAGTTTGAACAGTCAAAATTTCAACCAATGAGAAACCAGAATGATTATTGTGTTAGTGTGCAATCATTCACAATTCTCTAGGATTTGACGTTTAGTCCGGTTCCCTGACAGCAAACTGTCAGGTTTGTTATGGGCCCACAAAATCGTGGGCCCGTAATTTTGATGGTTGTCAAATTCAATGACAAAGGATAGGGATGCCATCTCCCTGCCTTAAACAGTGTATTTAATAAAAGTTTAATAGCCGTGTTCAAAACTACCTGCAAACAAATGGTTGAATCAAGAATCCAATTCAATCGAAAACGCTCGCTGAAAAAAAAAAAGAATGTTGCTATCGAGATACCGGTATCTTTTCTTTTACCGTGATTGAGTTACAGGGAAAGTAATCGAAATGCTTTGATTCAGTAGAATTATTCAACCAATTAGAGTTACAACACATATTACAGTGAAGAATCTAAGCAATTTTCATGACTAAAATAGAACAGCTATTAAACTTTCTGATGCTAGTTGTCTTAATCTGTGTTACTTGAGTAGGGACGACGGGAACGGGCGGTGGTGGTATAAAAAAAATAAAGCAAATTTTCAATACATTGGAAAAATTGGATGAAAGCTTGCGTGTCATAGACTGATTTACAATCTTCATTTCCTATAACATAGATATTTAAAATAAAAAATTAAAAAAAAAAGTAATTTGGGTATAAAAGTATATACAATTTCCATCTTCAAAAGTTTGACTTTCGTTTTTCCAATTGTGTTTATTTTTGAAGTATTTTCAGATATTTTCAATTAAATCAAACCTTTTTTTCTCATTCGGGATTCCCGTAAAAGTTGAAGGGGGAGGAGGAGTTTGTTAAAGGTGACAAAAGAAAGATTTGATTTTTGTTCCAACCTTATGTGTCTGATTATAAAATTACAAAAGGATGTGGTCTCAACTCCCATAACCTTTCAATAACCGATAACGGCTAGAAAAAATCCAAGTTTATTCTGTTTTCACATCGATAAAGTTTCTGAATTATAATTTCTTCCAAATAAACTCTTAGTGTTTGTCTCAAAAGCTCTAATACGCCAATTACTTATTTGTCCGCTAAATTTTCGTTACCGGTTTAATTTTTCCACTAGATTTGAATTGAGCTAGCGAATCAAAAAAAAAACTTATTGAAAATCGCTAAATCCCATATCTATTTTTGAAATTTATGAATTATTTTTTATACATAAATGTACTTTAAGTAGTTTTTCTGGCTCAGAATACATTGTCATTATGACTTCAAAATACGCTCCATACAAAAAGTGTAAATTTGAATGGTCCCATAGGATGAGTGCGTACTAGAGTCAGAAGAGAGGAAAATTTGAGGTCATCTTACATCACAGCCATGTGCCACATTTTTCAACTTTTTTATATTTCTTAGCATTTATTTAGAAACACCTCCGAAATTTTCAGAAAAACTCGAAGGGGGAATAAACTAAGTTTGGAGTAGGTATTATGAAAATCTTGTTCACCAAGGTTTTTTTGCGCGATTATTTTACACGACTTTTTAACACGGTTTTCGGGAATTTGCACGGTTTATTTTAAACACGGATTTCGCGAATTAACACGGTTTTTGAGAGAATATTTTCTAAGTCCTTTTCAAAGGAAAACACTTAGAACCTTTTAGAAATTGGGTAAACCTCAGCTCTGAAACTAAGAACGTGATACATGAGACCAGGGATCTGATAGCTGAGACCAGAGACCTGAGACATTAGACCTGAGACATGAGACTTAAGACCTGAGAAATAATACCTGAGACCTGTGACCTTAGACAAGAGATATGAGACTTGGACTCAGTTCTCAGGTGTCATGTCTAAAGTCTCAACTCTCAGGTCTCAGATCGCAGGTCTCAGGTCTCAGGCGTCACCTGTCATGTCGAAAGTTTCAGGTCTCAGGTCTCAAGTCCCATGTCTCAGGTCTAGATATCAGTTGTCTCAATTGTCAGGTCTCAAGTCTCAGGTACTAACTCGCTGTCTCAGATCTCATGTCTCTAGTGTCAGGTCTCAAGTCTCAAGTCTCAAGTCTTCGATCTTAGGTATCAGGTCTCAGGTCTTAAGTGTTAAAGTACATGTCTTAATGTTTCAAGTTTCAGAGCTGAAGATTTTTAATGGTCTTTTTTCACTAGTGAACAAACTAACATATAAGGCTGCTAATTGATTTGATCATTTTACATAGCGGCATTTGAAAATGTGAAAACTAATAATAAATTTTTGCAAAGGACTGGGCGAGAAAAAAAAATCTGTACTATGTTTACGAAGTATTTGATTAAATAAATTGAGGCTCAACCATAATGCATGCAAGAGTTCATTGTTGTTTTTTGTTCTGCTTGTTTTGAGTTTTGGATAACTCTATCGGCATTTTCCAGTCAAAAATGTATTGTATATCCAAATTACATGTTATTCAAAAATATATTGTATATAATGTTCAGTTAACATTTTTATTGGTCAATGTCGAAACCGACCGTAACTTGGATCATACTTTCCAACTAAATCGCTTTTTCTTTCAGCTTCCGTCCACTCAATCCGTTCTTCATGGAATTCTTCTCTAAACTGACGCTTCCCTCGATTCTCGTTTTACTCAATTTTTCCTCGACTCTGAAGAAACTCTACACAATCTCGTCGTGTCTATTGGAGAATATTTCATTCTCTCTCGCACTCTCGAACCTTCGATTCACTTGTTCTCAATTATTACGAGGGGCTGTTCATCAGCTTTATATAGCCCTCATCAATATATTTGAACTGATGGGTACCTCAATATATTCTATCTACATTTTGTTGTACTATTCTATTTTCTTCATTCCTTTCGCTTTAATACTACTGTTTCCTATACATATTTCCTACAGTCAACAGTTAGCGGTAAGCGATAAGCGCCTTAAGCTTAAAGCGATAACTTATTTTGCACATTTAGCGGTTTTGATTAGCGATCACTAACTTTGACTGAGTTATCGATTTAATTAGTTGTTCTAATTTTTCGATTTGGGATGTCGAACACTGCTTATTCCTACAGATCTATTTGTTTAGTGAAATATTGAATTAGTTTCATCAATTAGTCATTTAGTCATTTAAAAGTTTTAAAGCACTCTTGTAGGTTTCTAAACATTCAAATTGTTAATTAATACATTTTTGTATTGGTTTAACTAGTAATTTAATTCCTTGATTTTTGGTTATAGTTGCGCAATCGTCAACGTCATCGTATCCCCTTATTCGTAAATCGTAACACAACTGTTAGTTTTCCATCCAAAATGCAAACTTTGAGCATACACTAAACTGGCCCCGAAACTGTTTGCGGATCAAATAGTAGTTTCCTTGTATTATTCTTTCATTTTCACAACTTTTACCACATCAGAGCGTCGTAAGTAAACCGGAAAAAGGGAGCTTTGTGTGTGTATGTTTATGTGTGGGCTTGAGCTAGCAGCAAATTTTGTATTAACATTCATGAGCCCTTCTCGGCAATTAAAACTCTGCCGAAATTCCACTTCTGTACCATGCCATACTTATGCTCCTAGCCGGAGATCCTAAACAAACACATGGGCTAGATAGCGGATCCTGAGCGAGTGAGTCAGTTTTCTCGCACTAATTAGCTCAGCCATTCACCGAAAAGTTTTTTCCCTTCTATCATCAGTTTCTCGTCGTGGGAAGAAAGGGCGATGGCACCATTTATGTGCTTGGATCTATACTATTTTTTTCGGCCAAATTGAATCCCGAAATAGGAAATTCATTTCAACGAAACAGATTTACTGAAAGCTCAGTATGATCTCTGGTAAATCATTCGTTAGCTTTAATTTTAATCACCAATTTGGGAAACCGACCATGACTCTAGTCGCTACAATCGTTGCTGAAACAAACTGTCTTGCAGAATAGCTGAGGAAAAAGAATCTTTCCCAAGAACTCGTTGAGCCTTCGTCGTCGTCGTCGTTGCTGATATTTATTAAAAGGCCTCTAGATAAAGTCCCCCTGCCAGAAAGTGGATCAAATGTGCTGAAATTTGATACCAGAGTTTTAATTCTGACGAAAATCGCTTCCGCAGTCTCCGAGCACGAGAAGGAATTAATTTAGATTATTTCTCAAAACGAAATTTCACCAGCTGCGTAATCAGCGACTTTCTGCTATGCCCAATTTGATGGCAGATATCCGAGCAGCTGCCTACAGCTAGGACTCAGCTCGCTGATGGTGAAAGTTCAAAGGAATGAGCCAAAAAATAATAAAAAAGAAAAACACAACGGGAGAAGAGCAAGAAGAAGGAAAAAAAAATCCGGTGACGACGCACGGCACAACTCAACCGAAAAAGCATTCCTGCTCCAGTTTTCCACTCACTCACAGGGGGGTAAGGCCGTGATTCAATTTTTGGTTCATCCACCCCTCTCCCCCTCCCGGTTTCAGTACTAGTTTTCTGGGTAAGTGGGAAGTTGGAAATTCTACAAAGTTCTCGTAAGACACACACACACACGCACGCACACATGTGGCAGATAGGGTGATGCTGCAGAATAAATGTAGTTTATGTTCAGAGTTATTCATGCTCAGAAATTTAAAAGCATTGATTGGTTTGTTTCATGACAGAGAAAAAGTTATGAGGATAGATATCTTAAGTTAAGATATCAATAAAATTTAAAATTCATGGTAATCCAAAAAAAAAAAGGATTCCTAAAAAGTTATTTAAAAACGTACCTACCTACCATAAACTTACTTCGATCACTGAACAAGCTATGATTTTTTTTTTCAAAAAACAACAACAATTTTATGTAGTTTTTTTTAACGATACAAATACAAACATCGGTATTGGATCTTAATCAAAATTGAAGTTTCCTTGAAGGAATTCCATTAGCTTAACACTAAGCGTATAAGCTTCAAGGGTATGATAGCAAGCATCTAATCCTAAAACCGTCAACCCACAGATAGTACGTCTGTCGTGACCGGGATTCGATCTCAAGACCGGTGACTTAATAGACTGGAATGCTTTTAATAGCATTGCAACTAATTGCAATAGAATTCTCTACTACACGGTCGGCGGCTCACTTTGCTTACTCGCAATTCTTGTTTTAGAACAATTTTTTATATGTTTCAATTATTTTTGAAATTGGATATTTTCCAACAGATGAAAAGAAAGAAAACCGACAAGGAACTAGAAATCGGGACATTTTTATAATTTTAATCGTTAAGTTTTTAAAGTACCTCTGTTCCAAACACATTTTTTTTATTTTGTAAAACGGCCCTTCACACTTACCCCCTTCCAAAAGTTAAAAAAAAACTTATAGTTTTGACTGTGATATTATGTGAATTTCAGGAATTATGTTCGTCAAGTTATGTCGTGAGACGGAATACTATGTAAATAAAATAAAAAATAATTATGTTTGTATTTTCAAATCAATTAACCGAAATGTATAGTATTTATAGTTTTTATCATTCCCAAATGAACTGACCAGAGTCAAACTATTTTAATTTGAAACCTTATATATAAAAATGGCTTTTTTGTAACATCATCACGTATAAACGCCGTTTATAAGTGATGGTGTTACAAAAAAAGGCATTTATATATATATATAAGGTTACACTTGTTTACAAAATTTAAAAAAAATCGTGAACTTGATTGACTGTCCAACATTTTTAATGTGAAATCGGGCGCTGAATCCGAAAATGAAATTCAAAAATATCTCAATAGAGCTGTTTTTGAGTTATAATCCAAATATAAAATTTTGGAAAAATAAAAAAAGTTCTTGTCCTTAGGTTAAAATATCTCGGACGGCATAACAGTAATTTTAAATCCCTCTGTACGGACGCAGGATTCCGTTGATAGTGTCCCACGAAATTGGGTCCCAAACGGCGTCGAAGGATTTGAAATAGCAGGAACAACGTTGGTCATCAACTTGACCAGCGATGGCGGAGCGAAACAAAAGGCCGAGAACGAATCGAATTTTCGGTGGCAAAACACGTCCGTAGCGCGCGAATAGGTTTAGAAAGTGATTTTATTGAAGCATAAATAAATATACATGTCACTTATACAACTAAACTTTCAGTTCACTTATCACTTTCATGTCATGTTTGTCTCACTCTTAGTTCTATGTTGTGAGTGTACAGTGTTGGTAGTTCATTTTATGTGTTGTGTGTTGTGTGAAATTGTGTTCGGTGAAATTCATGTTTTATGTGTACTATTTACAAGATATTTCTTCCCTTATAACTATTTCACTTAACATTCGTATTTAATCATAATTTTCGCATTTCTTCGTATTTTGTTTGTAATTCATTGATGTCTTCGTATTTTATCGTCATCATTTGTTGTGGGCCGCTGTTCGTTGTGACTGCGCCGGAACATGCCGCCCGCCTTGAAATGTCCATTTCAACAGCATCTCGATTGGAAGGAACGGCTGTCACGATGTGTATTGCGATGGAACCCAGGATGATTACTCGTCGTTGTCATCGTCGGAACCAATCTCGCTGTTCGGAGCCAAAAGTTGAGCAGCGGCCGGAAGTGTGGATGGAGCCTGAAGATCAATTGTGGGAGATGGTTGGGGAGTGCAGCTCGGAGCGGAAGGCTGACGCTCGGATTCCGTGACTGTGGAGGCTTCGCAATGTGGGAGCGGGCACATTTTGCGGATTGAGCAACGGCGGATTTGGTTTCCATCACACAGCACGTCTGCAACTCTGCCACACGCATCGTCGCCAACAATCGTCTTCAGGACTCGAGCGATGGGCCATTTCGTAGGAGGCAAGTTGTTGTCTTCGACCAGAACCATGTCACCGACGGCTAGATTCGGGTGTTTACCGGGCCATTTTTGGAGACGCTGTAGAGTGGGCAAGTATTCTACGTACCAGCGATCCCAAAGCGTTTGGAGAACACGCTGTTGGTCTTGCCAGCGGGACAGGTGATTGGAGGGTAACGAGGTAAGGTTTGGTTCGGGAAGAGCTAGGATTGGACCACCGATTAGGAAATGGCCTGGAGTTAGGGCCTCGAGGTCTGTGGGATCGTTGGAACGGGGAGTAAGCGGCCGGGAGTTGAGGCACGCTTCGATTTGTGCGACCGTAGTGGTCATTTCCTCTTGCGTCTGAAGGACATCAAGAGTCACGCGATGTAGGTGATGTTTCACGGACTTGACGCAAGCTTCCCACAACCCTCCAAAGGTGGGTGAGCGTGGTGGGATGAAATGGAAAGCGATTCCCATTCGGGCTGTTGTTCTGGCAATCTCGGACTGATGCCGTTGCGACAGGAAGAGAACACGAAGTTCTTCCAGCTGGTTCTTGGCGCCGACGAAATTCGTGGCGTTGTCGCAGTAAATATCTGATGGACGTCGTCTCCGGGAGCAGAACCGTATCAGCGCTGCGATGAAAGCGTCGGATGTGAGGCTCATTACCAGTTCGAGATGTGCGGCCTTGGTAACCATGCAAACGAAGACGCAAATATAGGATTTGATTGGGCCCTGTTTGCGAGGAGGTTTCAAGTACACTGGACCCATGAAATCAACTCCGGTACTGGTAAATGGAAGCGATGGTGTAACGCGTACAGCAGGAAGATGTGCCATAACTTGCTGAGCGAATCTCGGTTTGTTGCGGAAACAGACGATGCATTGGTGGACTGTATTACGGGCTTTATTTGGACCATCTATTGGCCAGTAACGACGACGAACTGCTGCCAATAGATGCGAAGGTCCAGCGTGAAGCGTTTCTTCATGGGCGTCGAGGAAGATAAGATCCGTGATGAAATGCTTCTTCGGAATGAGAAACGGATATTTTCGGTCGAATGGAATTGGAGCGTTTTTGAGGCGACCTCCCACACGAATCAACTGTTCATTTTGGTCCATGAACGGGCGAAGTTTCAGCAACGGAGATTTCTGCGAAACGGTCGATCCTTGCCGTAAACGTTTGTGATCTTCAGCGAACTCTTCGAGCTGCACGCATTGCAAAAGTGACAACTCTGCCGAACGAATCTCGGAAGGTACCAGAAATCCTACGGTGCGTGCATGTTCCAATAACTTACAGTTATTCATGAAACGCTTGCAAAGGGCGATGATTCGAAGTAGGCGGTAGTAGCTATCAAAATAGCCCAACGTTTCTCGGGTCCAGGACTCTTGGTGAGTGCAAACTGCGGAAATAGGAACGGATTTCCTTTTCTCGGTGTCTACTTCTAGCGGCGGCTGGGTTTTCCAGGAATACGCGGACGCAGGCCAATGTTGAGGAGGACGAAGCAGCCATTTCGGACCATTCCACCACAATTCATTGCCAACGATGGATTCTGGAATCAAACCACGCGAAATGTGGTCAGCCGGATTGTCTTCAGTAGGCACATGCAGCCACGTAGCGGTCTCAGTTAACTGCTGAATCTGCGAAACCCGATTGGCGACGAAGGAATTCCAATTCGATGGATCGCGCGAAATCCAGTGCAGTGTAATTGTAGAATCTGACCACAGAAACCGGGGACATTGGAGTTGAAGGCTCTCCAGCAGTTGATTCTGTAGATTAGCCAAACGAAGACTAGCACACAACTCCAGACGTGCGAGGGTAGGTCTACGCTTCTCAGTTGGGGCAACCCTGGATTTTGCTGTCATCAGGCGGACAGTGACTGCACCCGATGCGGATACCGAACGAAGGTAGATGCAGGCACCGTATGCACGCAGCGAAGCATCAGCAAACCCATGAAGCTCTAAAGTGGTTAGCTTCTCCGTCAACACGAAGCGAGGAATCGAAAGCTGCGACAAAATCGGGAGCTGCGATGATATCTCCATCCACTGGTCGGAAATACTTGTGGGAACCGGATCATCCCAGCCTAACTGCATTTCCCAAAGGAGCTGGATCAGCATTTTCGCACGAACAATCACCGGACCAACTAACCCAAGCGGATCGAACAAGCTGCAGATATGCGACAGGATATTTCGCTTAGTCGAAGGAACGTCTGGCCATTCAGGAACTTTGAACAGAAGCTCATCGGAGGTAAGCTTCCAAAATAAGCCGAGTGCTTTGATTGGAGACGAACGATCAAGTTCCAAAACGGAGGCCTGTTCTCGAAGCTCTGCTGGAAACTGCTCAACTACTTCTGGAACATTGGATGCGTATTTACAGAGAGGAAAACCACCGGAATTCAGCATCAGAGACGTCTCTCGTATAGCTGCAACTGCTTCCTCCACTGTGTCGAAGCCACGCATAACGTCGTCAACGTAGAAACCTTGTTTGACTACGGGAACTGCTTTCGGAAACTTCTGGGCTTCATCGTCGGCTATTTGCTGCAGACATCGTGTTGCCAGGTACGGTGCGGTTGTGGTGCCATAGGTGACCGTCGTAAGCTCGTACGTACGAAGTGGTTCCGAAGAAGATTCACGCCAGAGAATCCGCTGATAAGCCCGATCTTCCACTGCTACCCAGATTTGGCGGTACATTTTCGTCACGTCAGCTGTTACGACAACAGGATGCATCCGAAACCGTAGAATGATCGAAATCATGTCATCCTGAACAGTTGGACCCTTCAGCAGCAAATCGTTGAGGCTAAAACCCGAAGTGGTTTTGCAGGAACCGTCGAACACTACTCGCAGCTTCGTAGAAGAACTGTCCGGCTTGAAAACAGCATGATGTGGCAAATAGAAATGGCGACCCGGAGCATCCTCGACAGCATCAACCAATTTCATATGTCCAAGCGCAAGATATTCGGACATGAACGAGGAATATTGTGCCTTGAGATCGGAATTCTGCTCAAGACGTTTTTCGAGGCAATAGAATCGACGAGTGGCGATAGCACGCGAATTTCCCAGCTGACCGATGAGTTCCGGTTTTTTGGGCAGACTGACGATGTAACGCCCGGAATCATCCCTGCGAGTTGTTGATTCGAAGTGGTTCTCACAAAGGCGCTCCTCCACTGACAACGTAGAATTATTCTGACACATTTCAAGCTCCCAAAATCGGCTAACGCTCTGTTCAAGATCGTGGAACGTCGACAAGTTACAATGGACCCGAACTTCATCCGCATTGGAACCGCTGTCGTGAAAACCGGATACGAGCCAACCAAACACCGAATTCTGGAGCATTGGTTTTCCGTCGCCAAGTTTGGAGTGACCGCTTCGCAAGAGCTCGAAGAAAACCCGTGCACCAATCACCATATCGATGGGACCACGCGTAGCAAACGATGGATCGGCGAGACGAATATTCTCCGGAATGACCCAATCGTTAACATCGATGGTGCAAGTTGGAAGATCGCTGGTCACCTTATCCATCACAATAAACTCCAGCGGAACTCGGAAGTTGTTGAACCGTGAGGCAACCGTAGCGACAGTCGAAAACAGCGAAACTGCAGAAATATTTCCACCAATGCCAGCGATCTCTGTGTTACCAGGAGTCTTCCGCGAATTCAGAAGACGACGAAACCTTTCAGTCATGAGATTCGGCTGCGAAGCGCTATCAAGCAGAACTCGAGCGAGGAACGAATTACCCTTTGGACCGAGGACTTTGACAACAGCAGTGGCGAGAAATACTTGGTTCGAAGGGGAGAGGTCGAGACGTTTGGTCCCCGAGTGCGTATTGGCGGAGAGGCTGAGAGGAACAGGAAGCGAACTATCGACACCAGCGAAATTGGAAACGGAAGGCTGCTTCGGAACTTGATTTGTGCCGGATCCTCTTGCTTTATCGACATCTGGATTGTGTAGTAGCGTGTGATGCTTGGTTCCGCATACTCGGCAGGCTCCGTACTTGCAGGTAGCGAACGAATGCTTTCCAAAGAGGCAATTGACACACAATCCAGATTTTTTCACGATCGCAGCACGTTGAGTAACCGGCATGTGTTTGAACTGCTCGCAGAAATACAAACGATGTCCCTTCCCGCACGCCGCACAGTTGTCGTTGGATTTGACTTCGGTAGCAGCATTCACGCTCTGGAGATTGGGTCTGGAGTCACGCACTGGTCGATCGGACTGCAACGTCTCTAGCTCCATCACGTACTCACGGATAAACTTGATCATCTTTTTTTTATCCGCTGCTCGCTGCCACTCGCGAAGCGTGTTGTGATCCAGCCGCGCTGACACCATGTGCACCAGAAGTGAACTCCAGCCTTTCGTGTTCTCGCCCAGCTTCTCCAAAACTCCTAAGTTGTTCTCGAAGTCGCCGACCAAACTTGTCAATTCCCGTGGACATTCCTTGCGCACCTTCTCCACTTTGAACAACGCCTCAATGTGACTGCGTATTAGGATGTTCAAGTTCTGGTACCGATCAGTCAACATTTTCAGCGCCACTGAATAGTTGTTACCCGTGACAGACATTTTCTCAACAAGTTTCAGTGCCTCTCCTCGAAGAGTCGACTTGAGGTAGTGAAACTTCTGCACATCTGACAAGTCTGCATTGTTGTGCACTAGCGAATCGAACGTGTCGTAGTAAGAAAACCACCGTAAAATACTGCCACTGAACTCCGGCAGTTTGATATCCGGTAACTTCAGGGCCCGAAAAGAATGACCTGATGAACTTGACGATGGTGCTGGCGTGCGGGGTACCTCTAATGATGCGTAAAACGCTTTTAGCGTGAAGTAATCCTCCTCAAAAGCAGCCATATCCTTCGCGAAATCTATCTCAGTATTTTCCTCCTCCTCAAGGCTCTCAAGATTCAATGAGGCTTGGCAAAATTTCTTATAATTGCTCTCAAGAGCATTTTTTCGAGCTAAAGCTTGCTCAACTTGCGTATACGGGTCGAAATTTTGCATAAAATTCATGGCTCGTTCCATAGAATCTCGAGCCTGGCGATAAATCACCAAGTTTTTCTTAAACTCCACTTCTTTCTTCATCGCTTAGCGGAAAAAATTAAAAAAAAAACCGCAAAATACCGAAAAAATATTTTTTTTTTTGTTATCAAATATTTTCCAGTGGTACTGAGAGGGTTAAATTACCCGAAAAATCGATAATCGCAATCGATTCGCAAAAATTCAAAAATAAAAAAACTTTCAAAATTATTTTTGAATAAGGCACTTTTTGTGCTACTGGGACTTGAAGGGTTAATAGTGAGCTCCAAATTGATCTCCTATGGCCTACAGCAATGGCCGACGAACAATATTCGATGATAAAAAAATATCCGAAACATGCACCAATTGTGCTAACTTTTCACTTGGAACCGTTTCCGGCGAAAGAATAGTGGGCATATGACTTACCGGACCGGTCCAACCTACGGTTTGTTGATGTTGACAAATCGGAAAAAAATCACCCGGGATGTTTCCAAAGAAGTTCGAAATGTTCCGTCGGATGTCGAATTTACCAAAAAAAAAGCCTCAATCACGCACTCGGGACCGATGACCAACCCCCCTGGAAGTCGAAAACAAGTAAGTAAATTTGTATACGAACTACCAAAATGTACTGGAACGATGCTTCCTTTCAGGATTGCTGTTGGTTCCGCGGTGATTGATTGCTGCTGCTGCTGCTGGTGCTGATGAGCAAATTAATTGCTTCTGCTGCTGCTAATCGATGTGCGCTTTCTGCTGCTGTTGCTGGTGAAGAATACCGAAGATGATTCCCCAGGCCTGGCAGGTACGTGCGCTATTCAATCCGGCTCGAAGGACCATGTACGGACGCAGGATTCCGTTGATAGTGTCCCACGAAATTGGGTCCCAAACGGCGTCGAAGGATTTGAAATAGCAGGAACAACTTTGGTCATCAACTTGACCAGCGATGGCGGAGCGAAACAAAAGGCCGAGAACGAATCGAAATTTCGGTGGCAAAACACGTCCGTAGCGCGCGAATAGGTTTAGAAAGTGATTTTATTGAAGCATAAATAAATATACATGTCACTTATACAACTAAACTTTCAGTTCACTTATCACTTTCATGTCATGTTTGTCTCACTCTCAGTTCTATGTTGTGAGTGTACAGTGTTGGTAGTTCATTTTATGTGTTGTGTGTTGTGTGAAATTGTGTTCGGTGAAATTCATGTTTTATGTGTACTATTTACAAGATATTTCTTCCCTTATAACTATTTCACTTAACATTCGTATTTAATCATAATTTTCGCATTTCTTCGTATTTTGTTTGTAATTCATTGATGTCTTCGTATTTTATCGTCATCATTTGTTGTGGGCCGCTGTTCGTTGTGACTGCGCCGGAACACCCTCTTTTGCATATTGAAGGTAAATAAATTTTCTATCGATCATCCGAACACTGTTTTTGCGAATGATCAACAGTATTGTTGATATTAGTGACTTTATGCTAGAAAAAAATATAAAAAAAAAATTTAAGAGAAAATATTGATTCAGCAAAACTTTTAGACCAAATGGTAACATTTTAAAAATCTGATTTTCTTCTGCTTTTGAATGTCAATTAAAACAAAGATTTCAAGTAACTATTTATCCAAATTGGTTGAAAATTGAAGAAGTTATGGCTACTTTACCATAACAGTATTTTTGGAAGTTTTTAATAATTTAACGAACCGCAGTACACTTATCATAGTATAGGAAGTAGACACAAATGCCATAATGCTGGTAAAGTGTCAAAAATAAAACCTAAAAAAAAAATAGTATAGGAAGAATGAAACATGATAAATCTCACTCGCTACGAGTCAAATTTATCTTTTGGCTTACCAGAAGGTCACATGCAAAATTTCAGGAAGATCAGACCATAAGAAGGGGTTGCTTGAGTCTCAAACGTGAATAAAATTTTAAAGGTATTTTAACCGGGAGGAACCAAAAATACTGGTATTTCATTGATAAATTTTTTTCATCACTAGCCGATTGTTTTTTTATGGTTGATTTTCTTAAAGTCTAAGTTGAGATAAATATTACACCCGAAGACTGCAACACGATTTTACAATTTTTCAAAAATCGGCCAATAAAATAAAAATCAATATCTAGTAAAAATAACGTTAATTTTTTAACTTTTCGATATTCATTGACACAACTTCAATCTGCAAAGTTATAATTTTTAAAACGAGAAGGTGTTGAAAAAAATATGGTGAATTTGGTTTTTGATACCAGGAAGATAAAAAAAAAGGCTTATGAGTTCATTAGGGATTCCAGAAATGCCATTTATTAAATACAAAAAACACTTTTAGGTGAAAAGACATGAGATGCAGGTGATAACGTCCTATGGAAAGGGTAGTGGTTTGCGTTTATCTAGAAGAAATGCTACCATATGTTGCGAAATTTATTTGAGGTTTGTTTGAAAGTGCTAGTGGGGTGTATGAAAGTATCTACCAAATTAGGTGGAAAGCATTTTTAGTGCGCAATTAATGCGATGAATAATGAAGATGATATGGAAGTGCAATGCAGATAAAGGAAGAATAATGATAGTGGTAAGGTTTCATGTTCTGGTAAGATGTGATTTCAAAAATGGTAAGATGTGTTTTTCTATATAAATGACTTCATAAGATTGATCAATCAGTTGCCAGCTGGCCAGGTATATACACGGATGCCGGAATACCTGTTGTAAATTTATAACATAAAAATGATATACATTTTTTACTGGTTGCGCACCTGATTGATTCATTCATCCAAATAATACAAACAGTTACACGTATACCTACACTACATAACAATTAACACGAAGCCATGGTGTCGGGTATGGTGTACACTGCATTGAAAATTTGTCAAGTCAACTAATTAATGCATATGATTCCATACTTTGGTCAAACTGCGGTGAATCCGTGCACCCATGGTGGATTATCAACATACATACATACAAAACACTTTTAGGTAAAAAGAAGAAAATGTGTATGAACTTTTCAATTTTTTATTCATATTAGTTAAAGGTAATCACAATTAAATTTTGATGATTCTATTTTTCTTGCTATACGATTGAACAACCTTATTTCGCCAGGTTTTAAGATGAAATTGCCTGGATTTGTCCAGCCCGGAAACTTGCGAAAAAATATCTAGTAAGTATCCAGTTTATTGTTCTTGAATATAAGTTCATCATTCACAATTTTATTTTAATTTACTACTTCAATCACGAATTAATAATTGAAAAAAATCATATTGAAAATAAATAAGAGATTTCTGATACAAATTTTGCTTTTAGGTTTTAAATTCATAGGATTTCTTATCTGGAATTAAGGTTCAGGTTTTGAATTTAAGTTCATATTGCAGAATTCAGACTTGAAACAAAAATTCAAGATTGGACTTCGCTTTAGATCAAATTAAAGTTTTATAGTCAATATTAAAATAGCAATGTTAGAATTGTATTAAGAATTCAAATTTAAGAAAATTATTAAATATCAAATTAAATTAAAATAAAATTTTGGATTCAATCAACGTCAGTTAAGAAACACAAACTTGGTGAAAATCACATATGAGGCCCCCAGAACCAAAGGGGTATAAGTGACAAAACAGTCGATTTTGAGTTAATGATGCCAAAAGATTCTTCATGTTTCAAACTATATTTGGTGATTTTTTCAGATTTTTCGAGTTTTATTTACATACTTTTACGTTCGAGAGCAAAATACAAATTTTCGAAAAATATATGGAAAATGGCCAAATACTACAACTTTAAACCGTGTTTTCTCGAAATAAGGTTTCATGCACTTATACCCCTTTGGCTCCAAGATTTAGATTCATTTAAATGATTTTTTTTTTTTTGAAAAATCTTGATTTTAATTTTAAAATCTTTAAACAGAAGATTTAAATAATCAAATATAAAATAATAAATGATAATTTTGAACTTGTTTTTTATCCTCAGGTTTGAGTTTCTGCTGGAAATTTTATTTAACATTATTAACATATATTGCAGATTCTTTAAATGGAGATTTAAATCGAGTTTACAAGAGTAGAAAAAAATCATATTTGAACCATTACCTTAATTTTTTACTTCTATTTCAGAATATTTGATACATTTTCACCCATGCTTAAAATCGTAATGCTCGTGGTTCGAAAGAATTTGCATGCTTGAGTGAAAACATGTTTTTTTTTAATGAAGCGTTCAAAATCCATTTTTTGTTTCGATTATAGTCGTTTCCACATCATTGTATCACTTGCGACTTTATCAACGATAAAGTTGGCACACCATTAATTGAAAAACTTTTCTGGAGGCAACTGGCATATTTTCATGAAAAAAAATTGGCAACTCCTTGGAATTATTTTCAAAAATAAATAGCTTTTAATGCAAAATAACTTCTATCTGAATAATTTGTACTCAGTAAATAAACATTTTTTCACTTGTACATGCATTGTGTAAGCAAAAATGTTCTAGGAAAAAAATTGTCTCAAACCCATCCCCCCCTCCCCCCCACGAGCCGGGTCCTCCTACGACCCTGATAAGAACTGATTTAGACTGGTTTGCCAGTGTTGAAAATTTTGCGGAATTTTCTGAAAAAAAAATGTAAAATATTAAAGAGCCATTGAAATTGACGGTTTTCATTAAACGATTAATTTATCTACAACAGCGTGAAATTTCGACTTCTGAGAAAAAGTCACAAAAGTTTTCTTTTTGATTTTTAACAGTTCTACGGAAACACAGGAATTTTAACCAAATTTCAAAAAAAAAAAAATTAACCAATATAAATAATTGATATTTTTGAAAACGAAACTTTTGCAGTCTTCTACATTGTTGTTTGATAAATTAAAATCTTGATAAAATGATATTAACATTAAAACGCCGTACTAGAATGTCAGGAAAAGATAGATAGTTTTCTTTGAGTTTTCTAAAAATTTTTGAAGTTTTTTTTTTTAAATTAAATTTTTCAAATTGCTTGGTTTTATCCGGACTTGCCTGGATGTTTTGTTTAGAATTTTAGAGCACTACGAATCGGCCCGGCTGCCGGATTTTTTGAAAAATGTTCAGATTTCGCCCGAACAAAACAAACGAACAAAAAACTCTAATTGAGTGATTTTTTTTTATTTTTGTGACCAAAAATTTTTTTAATTAGTTTTGTCAAAATACCATGAACGAGTTTTTGGACTCGAGACTCGTGACTAGAATTAAATAAAATCTGCTTAATTTTAAAATTATATGAGCCTTCAAAGGCAAATCTTGAGGCAATTGACAAAATCTTACGAAATATTCCAAAAAATGACTCCAAAATCTTACGAAACAGTAAGGCTGGAACAAAAATCAATTTCTTATTTTGTCACCCCTCCCCCCCTTCGAAATTTTCCAAAAAACCCGAAAAGGGGAATAAATAAAGTTTGAAGTATTTTATGTAAAATTAGAAAAAAAAATCAAATATCCGTAAGATAACAAGACCACAAAAAAATTTGGAAGATGGTAGTTATTTCACCTTTAATATTTTTGATTTTATTGAATTTTTCGATAGTAAATAACTTGATTTTAAAAACTTTGTGCAATGATGTAGTATGCAATTTTGTTGCATAGAAGTCCAAATAATTTGTTTTCCGCATTATTTTTTGTTAAAATTTTTAGCCCAAAAATTTTCTGAAATTTTCGGGAAAAAAATGTTTCCTAAACGATATTGTTGGATTTGTTATACTTGTAACCCATTTTAAGCATTCGCGGTCCTATGGTAGCCTCAGGCGGATAAAACCTCTTAAATTACTCTAAAACGCTCCAACTTCATAAAAAATTTGAACTTATCCTAGTCGGTAAACCCTCGAATTTTCAAAATTTTCTGTGTAAGTTTTTTCCAAAAAATGGGTTCGAGAGGTCGAACATTACACAATAGCTACAATGTTAATAGAAAGATAAGAAAACTAGACTGCCAATGAAAGTCATATTTACGCTTCTGAAGTGTCTACTGGAAAAGTTATCACCCTAATGAAAATTTTACTCCAATTTGTTTAGGGTACATTGCCAAAAAATTTTGAAAATTCGAGGACTAGGAAAAGTTCCAAATTTTTCTGAAGTTCGAGCGTTTTTGTGTAATTTTTAAGAGGTTTTTGTCCGTTTGGGGCTCCCTTAAGACCACGCATGCTTAAAATGGAACACATGTCGAACAATTCTAACATTATTTTCATAAAAATCGATTCATGAGAACGAAGAAGTGCAGTACGTGTAGATGAAATCAAACATTTATAACGATTTATTGATTGAAAGGTATAACGAAGTTTACCGGGCCAGCTAGTTTTTTTTTGTCTTTTTATTCTGAATTTTTGTTTTCTAAAAACATAATTTTCACAAGAAAAACACAGCTTCTTCCTTTTGTCCTTGTGAGCACCCAATATTTCAATCGTCTGCCAAAAAAAATATTCAAAACTTGATATTTTAAACTTTTCAATCTGCTCTTGAAACGTTTTACTTTATTTTTATTATTTTAATTAATCTTTCATTATTCAATGCTTTTGAAAAGTTTTGTTCTCTCAATTTTCACAATAAAACATGATTTTTTAATGACTTGCTTCATTTATAGTGCACTTTTGGTATTGGTATTATTTCTTGCTAAATATTAATTTAGAAAAACCTCTCGTATATGATTCTTTCGCATGGGCTTGGATGAGAGAAACCCTTTTCGATGTTTTTGATGTTTTGAATTATATTTTCAAGCAGTAAATTAATTTCAGATAATTTCCCCAGTTTTTGGGTTTTTAGTAATTGGATAATTTTTTTCACGATAAAAACCGAATATTCCAATCGTCAGCCATCAGCAGCCACCCTAAGGCCTATGGGGGCACATGTTGACTTTACGATGAAGCAAGAAAAGAAGTATGCCTCTCATACGCGATTCATAATTTTGCTCTTTTGACGAGAGAAAAAAAATCCCCACAAAAAGTCCTTATCATCGTTCTAGCATATTCTTCCATAACTTGGCTTATGTTGTGTTTTAGCTCCCGCTGCTTCTGAACTGATGCCGGTGAACTGCTACTGAAAGTCGGCAACATACCAAGCAAAATGGCCTGGGCGCGCCACGCAACGCAACCATTACCGAATACCCTTGGCAGTGGTGCGTATAGCGTACGACGACGCGTCTCTTGAATCAATGGGCCATATAGGAGGAAGAACAGACCAGCAAGAGAGAGAGTAACTTTTCCAAACTCGTATTTCTGGGGATTTCAGTACTTAGGGCATTGTAGCTGACGGTACCTTCCTACTTCAGGAAACTCTTCGTTGCTCCCGAAGTGGTAAGTAATACTAAAGTTATGAATTGTGAAAATTGACAAGTGTGTTGCCTATGGGGGAAGTATAATGCGGTAGGAATTCAGAGGTTTAGCAGGAAATCCCGAACAAATATAAGAATATTTGAGGATAGAATGGAAGGAGTTAAAATTAAAAGGATAAAACTGACATATTCCAATTAATAATTTTATTCTATGGTTATAACGTTTGAAAATTGCCAATATTGGTTTTGAATTTTAATCTTTGAATAAAAGGTACATTTAGGATTCAATTTGGGAGGATAACAAATGTTATCAAATTCTTTAATGATTATATTTAACAGTTTAAAAGCACAGCGCTCAAAATTTGGGTTTTGTTGGGGAAAAATCTGACTCAGGTTGGAGTTTGAACATTGAAATCGTACAATCAGATTAAAGTTTTTATCCCAGATTAGGGCCAGCATTTAAGATTTCATGAAGCTCATAAAACTTAATCTAAGAAAAAAAATGTAACTTTTGAATTGGTTAATACTATAAAATCATTCAAAGCAGAAACACAAAACACCACGCACGAAACTTGTTTAAACAACCCTACACCCTTTTAGAACCAGTTTTTGTTTTTTGGCTGGGCCACCAGATGTCTCCAAACACACCAAAGAGAAATGTCAAAACAAAGCTAAGAAAAATGACTAAGTATCAGCCAGTTTTCTATAGGTTGTATGAGCTGCTTAGCATGCTTCTAGAAAAACGCTGTTGAAGTTTCGTAATACTTTAATCATGTTGTATGAAATAAAAAACAATCATAAAAGTGATTATCTTTTTCTATCGAATTCGTTAGGAATACAAAGTTTAAAACAGCTGGATGCTAAAGTGATATGTGAAAGTAACCCACTTTGAGATGCCTAGAATCAGTACTGCTGGATGAAACTGATCGTCAAGATTTTTTTTATATCCGACTGGACATAGGTGATGCATTTTTCAACATAAATTACTGTTCAAGAAGTGCGAAAACTTATACCAAAGCTGTTAGTTATTTTAACTGTCATAGTAGTGCAAAAATAAAGAAGGTGAAATTTTGCCCAGTTAAAATTGACTCTGATTTCATTTATCTAGCAATAAATTAAAACTGTCCATTTTACTGGGACATTAGATTGATTTTTAGTGAGTTCATGTATGATCACGCCTTTTCGAAAACTGGGTACTTTAAAGTTCATTTGTAACATTTGAACAGCGCAATAGATGGCACTTTTTGTAGTCAATTTATAACATATTTTTTATGGTGATAGCATTTGAAATTTTACACACTTTTTTTGACAATTTTTTTTCGAGCTTGTACGTCTGTTCTCTGTGTTAAAAGTGGGATGCCAAACTTAAAGTCATTTTTTAACTCTTGATGGTAGCTTTACTGCAATTTTGGTACAATTTGTTTTAGAAAAATTAAACAAATAACTTGTCTGTATCTTAATTATGTTTTTAAGGATGAAACATTAATCAAATCATAATATTTGGAATATTTTTCTGCTGTGATGTAAATATTTTTTTTTGTTTCGATTATAGCCTTTTTATCATCTTTATGTCATTCGCGACTTATATCCACGATGCAGCTGGTGGACAGTCATTGAAAAACTGTGTTCGATTTTTACTCTTGGGCTCGAACTCACAGACATCGGCTCAGAAACCAACTGACTTGCCAACTGAGCTATATCTCAAGCCCTAAATAAAATTTAAATATGAGGAACTCATTCGAAAATTTTCTGTCCTTGGCTTAAGACCGCAATGGAATCGAAATAGTGAGAAAAAAATCGTGTTCCAATGGGAGGGAGAGGGGATAGGGATGATTTTCTTTCCGGATCTATTTTCCTAAAACATACAAAAACAATTCTTTTTGTTAAAATGTTTATTTTGGTTA
Source organism: Uranotaenia lowii (assembly GCF_029784155.1). Taxonomy (NCBI): domain Eukaryota; kingdom Metazoa; phylum Arthropoda; class Insecta; order Diptera; family Culicidae; genus Uranotaenia; species Uranotaenia lowii. The sequence goes on from NC_073692.1 coordinate 91,538,072, forward strand.
AAAAAAATTATTTTTAATATATTTGTCTTGCCCTCAATTTGAACTGTTTTCACAATAAAACAAATTAATTAGGATTTATTGTATTCCTCAACATTTTCAATTCCTAAAAGAAAAAAAACTAATGGTAACGCGAGACTAATTTTGAGGCCAAATTGCGGTTTCAATTATGAAAATAAATAACCATTATTGATATTTCACAATAAAGTTTTAATCGTGATGGTACTACAAATGTTGTTGTCGCATTGTAGCATCGAGGTTCTTTAATAGGTTGTTTTAACGTTTTTCAAGATATTTTCAAAGTTGATGGAAAATCATGGATTCAGACTAAAATCAAAAATATTATAACAAAACTATGATCCAGATTAAATAGCTTATGCATATATAAAATTCAAATACAATTGGAGTATTAAAATCAGCATTATTTCTTTTGCAAAGAGTTGCTCTGCAAGTGTTTTTAAAACTTGATAACAAAGTCCTATCAAATTTCTTGATTCAATTAAAAGCCTTAAGCACTAAGGAGCCGTTTACTAATTACGTTAGCACGATTTTGAAATTTTCAAACTCTCCTAAGAAAAATTAAGATTCCCTTCTAGTAAAGTCTTACGCTTTGAATTCTTTGAGAAATTAACGTTTTTTTTATAAAAGGAGACTTGAATACAGATTAAGTTTAATCATCAAAACAACACTAGTTATTTTCAAAACATAGCTAAAAAATTTTAAAATGAATCCAACGGAATGTATAAATATTATCAAAACTAGCATAAAATAACACATAATGTGGTTTAAGTTTAAGAATTTGGAAAAAAAATCGCAAAGATCGTGAAGAAATCGCAGTTTATCACAAAAAGAGAATATGTGTAGAACATTTTTGACTTTGATGCACAGTGGTCCAGAAATGAAATATGACGGGAGACAATTATTTGCGTCTTTTCCTTAAATTTTGTGCATTTAATGTCTAGGACAAAGTTCTATAACTACCATGGGCGTTCATTCTAAATGAAATAATTTTAAGGTGGTTCATAAATTTTCTGACATCACAAAATTTGTAGGACACATTTTTTTATACATCGTGTATGAAATTGGATTCCTATTATTTTTTATCAATTTGATTTTTGAAAATGATTTATTGTAGTCGTGCAGTCACAATTCGTTACTTTTTAGCTCAGCTTAGCTTAGCTTGATTAACTACTCACATCCACCTTGAACCGTAAAACTCGAAGTGCATGGTTGTAGAAAATGTATGCATTGCTGGTGTTTAAGTATAATCTCACCGCCTAGTGGTATAGGAACAAAGAAACTTACGGGAATTTAGACCATCCCGAAACACATCTAAAACACTTCTCAGAAGAGATGAGCTCTGTTCATGGAAGAGCGAAAGAGAATGTTTACTGCTAGTTCATGCTTTTTTCTCTCTAAATTTAATACTTGAACAATATGAAAATGTGTTTGTTTGTAATGATAGGGAACTTTTGGTTTATATACAATTCTCTGTTTCGCCACTTTGGGTACAACACAATTTAAACCAAACAGTCCAAACGAAACCACCGCCGTGTATACATCGACCCAATAAACCCCCAATCGAAACGAAATAAAGTGTCGTTAATCAGTTTAAGAAAAACAGTTTTTTAAGTTTAATCGCGAGTTCTTAATTCGGTCCGAAAGTGTTCCGGTCCCAAAACAGCTGGTTCCAAAAACATATGATAACAATCACTTCGAGGTCCACGATCGCTGGCGTGGCTCAGTAGAACAAGTTCCACATTGCCAATGGTTGATACTCCGTGATTGACCGAGGCCATCAATTTTGATCAGAGGTCAAATGAATGGTGCTTAGGATTAGCAGCTCATTCACACTGCACAAAACTGATGCTCTCTCTTTTAACGTCAATAACGGCGCCGGCCACGTCCTAGTAGTCAAAAGATAGATTGGAAGAAAGAGAAAAGGATGAAAGATATATTTTGTGCTTTAGGACCGAGGTTACCTCTGCATCCTAGCAAAACAATTTTGGTTGGGAGAAGGGTTGAAGGACTTGATTGGGAGACACTTTTGACTAGTGTTACGATGAACCTTAAAAATTATTTTCCTAATCCCTATTAGTTTCTATTGAAAGCTTTCAGTTCATTGAAAGGCTTGAGTATGTTAAGTTTGATGGTGACAAAAATGAACTATGAATGGACTCTAAAAATTCTTGTTTCTAGTTGCTTCTTATTTCGAGTGAAAATTTAAATGCATAGTGCCGCAAAAAATGTCTCCTGATATTTAAAATAAGGCTAGTAAACTCTTTGAGAGTAGTAGTTTGAATAAACACAACTTTGTTAATTTATAATCTCTAATACATTTTGATACAAGTTTCGGATTCTGTTCATAAAAAAAACAAAAAAAAAACAAAACATGTATTTATCATAGAAACAATATTGTGAGCGTAAAATAAGTGTGTATTAAATGCTTACAAAATGTGTTTCGAAACTTCAAAATTATTTTTTAGGAATATTAAGAGCATCGTATGACTAATAAAATCACATGACATAATTTATATCATTTATTTATTATCGCAACCTCATTCACAAAGACGACTTACATTACGTCACAAACAATGCTTTCTTTTTTGTGCATACAATATGACACAAAATTAAATCACTGAAAATCTAATTTTATGTGTGACAAATGCGATGCTACAGATTTGTGCGTCTTAATTGACATAAATTTACATTTTAATCAGTTTTAATTTATATCTTTTAGCGTTTTTGGCTTCGATCCATTATGTTTCCGATGTAAATTTATGTCAAAATGGATGCTTCAGCTTTGTGCATCCAATTTGACCTAAATTTTCTCCCAAAAATACAAGTGTATATGAGTTTATCATATTGTAAGTAATTTTGAAATTGAAAAATAATATCAATGCATCAATCAATAAAAATTGGGTCAGTGGCTTATGGTGCAATATGTTTGATTCAACTACTGTGGGGTTGAATTGAATTTATCGATTAAAGCTACAAATGCAGAATTTGTTGAAACCAAAGTATAAAAGGTTCAAATTTCGACCTTTTTTTAGCGCTTAAATAACTCGAAACCAACGATTAAAAACAAATGTGGATGGAAAGTACAAGAGAGATAGAGTAATTTTTTTTTTAAATTTAAATTTAATGTCTGTTTAAAAGGCATCATCATATAATTTTATTCTGTTTGAAAATCGATGAAAGTTTTTGGAAGTGTTGACCACTTCATCAAAATATTGAAGGAAAAAAAACGTTGTAAACAATTTCCTATTCACAAATTTAACCAATTTTTTTAGTTCATAAAAATAATTAACCAACAATCTTTCCAATGCATATTCAATCGTTTTTTCATGAGACTTTCAACTGCTGTATTTTTGAGTTGAAAATTCAAAACTATCATTTTTTCATCAGCTGTCTTCAAACAGCTTGAAATAATGCTGTATTTCTCAAAGTTATTTCCGTTTTCCTTGACCAACAAACGATTTTTAAGTTTATTGCAATTTAAATAATCAATTTTTCGTATTTTTATTTATGGGATATCAAATAGCTAGAACATTCGTTCGGGCCTCAATTAAAATTTTAATCTTATCGAAATTACAATACCTATTTATGTTGAATACGGAAGCCTATCGATTTTCATTTTATTATTTCTCCAAAATAAATATAGTTAATATCCCGACTTTCGACTTTGTTATCATAATGTTCTTATCATTACAACTGCTTTTTCAAGAAATTTCATTATCCATTTCTGTATAAAAATACGTAAAATTTATTTTCTGTTTTTAAATAGAGATTTATCATTGAGAAACAAATTACAGAGTTTAAATTTCAAATTATTAAACATCTATTCACAATAATACTTGACTAGAATTTAGTTTGTGATGATAAAAACATTCATCAAATAAATTTAATTTTTTCGAAAGAAATGAAATTTTTCAAAATTTACATTCTACCCTTTGTGCAAAATAACATCATACGTTAGATTATTCAAATAAGACTGAGACGATTATCAAAATTTCAAATTTTAAAAGAAAACAAAAAAAACAACTGAGTACTTAACTTTGTGTCCTCGAAATTCTTAACCACAGACCACTTTCGGCTCGAATTTTTCTTGACGATAGAGAGCTTCCGTTTCCTGTTTTTTTCCGAGCGGTGGCGACAAACTGTTCTTGCAGTTGCAGATGGAGCTTTTGACATCCTCAATTCAATCAAAACACTCTTCTCGCTATTTCCAGCCTTTATCGTTCTGCCAAAATGCCCCGCTCAATCGAATGCCGTTTTCTCTATCTTCATAATTTTATAATTACTTGAAAGTAAACAACTAAATTTTATTTTGCAGAGCCTCTTCAAAACACGTCATACCTCAACCGATGACTACTGCGATCCTTCAATTCGTTACTTTTTCTCGCTTAACTAAGTTCACGTTTTAAATTAAAAGTTTGTAATCTCGAATTATAAAGATTAAAATGCCTTTCTAAAAATACAATTTATTTTATTTTATAAGAAATTGCTTTTCAGTTACTTCTCACTTGGAAACGGCTTAATATTAAATAAATCTTCAACTAAATTGTTCCCTTGATCAGAATATTGACAGACAGTAAGCAAATGTATCTACAATTTAAAACAATTTCAAAACAACAACTAACAAGAATGTCAACAAAAAGAATCGAATGTAAAATATTATGGAGTTAAGTTTGAAAACAAATTCTTGGGATAGTGAGTATTTATGTGTTGTGTTGTTTTAATTTTATTAAATAAGTGTCTCAGAGATAATATTTACATTCATTGCCAGCACAACAAAATACATATTCACAATTCTGAAATAAGGAAACAAAATTCACATTTTTCCTTTTTATTCTGATAATTAACAATTTTGTGGCATTTTAGACTGAAATTTTTTTCATTGAATGAATGAAGTAAAATAAACAGATTCAAACTGTAGATAAGAAATGTGTTTCACGAGTTATGAAAAACTGGCTTCATTCTAAACTGATTTATTTTGAATGTTTAAATGCTGTATCTACAAAACAAGAGGTGATTGAAAAAATCTGATAAACAAATCAAAACAATCACTTAAAAATCTTCCAAAATATTTTTTAAACAAAGGCACCAAAGTTCTCATATTTTTGAATTGTTACCTTGTAAATCAATTCTATTTCGTTATCAAACGACTAACTTCTCAGCTACAAGGCAATCGGTCATGTTGAATTTCCGGAAGATCTTTTTGAGTTTTTAGACCATCACCGCAGGATTTCAAGATTCACATCAATTATATCGCTGGCCTATCCACAAGATAATGAATAAAATTTCAAGAATGCAATCCCAGCAAACATGAAATCGCATTAAAAATGATAACTCAAGTCATAAAAAACGTTACTGCGAATCGTAATTCCAGCTAACGCAAGTAAAAGGTCGTTAAAATTGTTACTCGAAGTCGTACTAAATGGTTTAAATCGGATATGATAAAAAGTCCGCCATGTTTGCAGATTTTGAAGACGATTTTGTTCCTTTGCTTTCTCCCGCGTGGGTCAAGTGAGAGAACAGCTTTGTTTTTCTCTCTGCGACCAGCAGTGCAACCAGATTGTTAAAAATCTGATGGTGTATTTGCAAGAATTGCCCAATGACAGAGGCAGCAAATATTGTCGCTGGCAACGGTTCGCATGCGTTGAGAGAAAAAAATTGGTGCTCTCTTGCATTTTTTCAGTATGTATGAATATGGTGTTCTATATCGTCCAAATCGTATAATCTTATCGCTTTAGCCAGAAGTTGAAAATATGTATGTATATTGCCTCCACTTTGGTAGGTAAATGCTGTTTTTTCGAGTTTCATACGATCTTTCTATAATGTATATGAAACGTATAACAAAGTTGTTGAGAAATATACAGTGAGGGGCAAAATAAAGTGTCCAAATTATTTTTTTATTATTTCTTTTATTTTTCTGGTTAAAATTCAACGAAAACACATCGTGATCATTTTTAAAATATTGTTTATTATGTTCTTTTAAATTTTTGTGAATGTTGCGCTGGTAAAAAAGAAAGGTTTTCTGATAGAAAAAAAAACAGTTAATATTCCAAAAAAACAAATGGGCAAAATAAAGTGTCCAACTCAAAAATCAATACAATTTCGATAAGTTTCCATCGCGAAGCCCCTCGAATTTATTTGTTTTGTGTATTTTGACGTTTCGTAAACAACTGGCTTGGCTCTGGAGTATTCAAACAGGTGTCTACATTCGAATGGGTTGTAAAATATGGAAAAACGCATAAATTTCTGGTTCCATTCCGTTGTCCATCCGAAAACTGGTTGTTCGTGATGTGAATAACGGTCAAACGCACTGGGAAGTGGCCAAGCACTACGAAACCAGCAAGACAGCGGTATCAGAAATCATGAAGAAGATAAAAACGTTCCGATCGGTGGTGGATCGCCCGGAAAGAAGACTGAAGCCCAAGACAGATGCCAGAACGGACAAGAAAATCATTCTTGAAGTTAAGAAAAACGCAATAATAACGATCCGGCAGATACAGGAAGAGCTCCAATTTTCGGTATTGCGTCGTACTGTCCGTCGCCGCATCCATGCAAAGGAGTACCATAGCAAGGTCGCAGTGAGAAAGCCTTTCATCAGCCAGGTGAACAAGGCTAAGCGGCTCAAGTTCGCCAAGTAACACGCCGACAAACGGCTCGAGTACTGGAAAACATTGTTGTGGGCCGATGAATCCAAATTCGAGCTATTCAACCGGAAGAAGCGCGATCATATGTAGCGCAAGTCGGGTGAGGAGCTCCAAGACCGCCATATCCAAGGAACAGTCAAGCACGGAGGAGGTAACGTGATGGTGTGGGGGTGCTTTTCTTGGGGTGGAATGGGCAATTTGGTAAAAATTGACGGAATCATGACAGCTGAGTCCTATTGCAATATCCTGCAGGAGAACCTCGAGGTATCCCTCATCAAGACGGGCCTCGAAGAGCGCTTCTTTTTACAGCAGGATAACGATTCGAAGCATACGGACAATCTGACGAAGTCATTTTTCCGTTCCTGCCGCATCAAACCCCTTGAATGGCCCCCACAAAGTCCTGATCTGAACCCCATCGAAAATCTGTGGGCCATCCTCGATGCTCTGATTGATAAGACTGGTGTAACAAATAAAAATACTTATTTTGATGCCCAGGAGCATGCGTGGGATGAACTCGACCCACAAACACTTGCACAACCTTGTTGAAAGTATGCCGAAGCGCTTGCAGAAGGTGTTGAAGGCTGAAGGAGACCATACCCATTATCAAATCGTTCTTTTTTTGCTTTTAGTTTGACTTATTTGAAGCTGTACTGATCTGGACACTTTATTTTGCCCCTGTTTTTTTTTTAAATATAAACTGTTTTTTTTTTTCTATCAGCAAAACGTTCTTTTTTACCAGCGCAATATTAACAAAAATTTAAAAGAACATAATAAACAATATTTTAAAAATGATTACGATGTGTTTTCGTTGAATTTCAACCAGAAAAATAAAAGAAATTGAAAAAAAATCACTTTATTTTGCCCCTCACTGTACCTACAAAAATGTTTGCTGCGATTGATTAAGACTCCTCATTAATGAATTTAATTGAAAATCATTAATTAATCTGTTATTTCATTATTTTTTGTTATACTTCAAAAATTATTTTAAAAAACATTTTTTTCACTTTTTTCAATAATTATTAGCTATCAATATGTTACAATTTTATTCATTTCAGTTCAAACAAAAATCATGTTTGAGAGCTCAAAATTGAATAAAGAGAAAATCTATTGAAATACATATGTACCTAAAGTTTCATACTCCAGAATCTGATTTTGATAATCCTCAATAAGCATAAAATTTATATTTTCAGATTAGAGAATTGAAACCACCATTGTTTTTATGTACCGTATTATAAATCAGGATTATGTTTAAACTTTCAGAAATTAAAAAAAAATACAGAGTTTCATAATCAGTTTCAAATTCAGACAAACTTCATTCTTATATGTTTGTTTTTTTTTTCTCAAACATATAGTTGCAACTGTAAGAGTTTTTGTAAGCCTAGCGCTGATATGAGGAAGCTCATGAAAACTATGTGGAAGATAACTTGAAGATTTTTTCTCCCATTTAATTCTACAAAAATTTATGTAGGTATTATTTTTCATTTGTTAAGTTTCTTTTATATGGAGCGATTCTCTATAGATTTTATATAGAGTGATATTTTTACAAGAATTATCTTTTTATTAACATTTTCTAGAAGTGAATATGACAGATTTGCATATTATTAAATGAAATGATGTACACAGGTTGTGAAAAAGGACACCTGCCTAAAGTTTTGACTTTTCTTCTCTAATTTTTTTTTAAATATCTCTGATTTTGTTAGAAAAGAATTTAAGGGGAGGACAAGGGTCAGTGTGCAGCAAATATTGTAGACTCATTTGCAACTTCACCCCTTCCCCCTTCCAATCGCTTTTTCAAAATGATCGTTTTTACACCTGATATTTAAGTATTTTTGTTGACTGATGTTGTAAAATTTGGAAAAGTACTAAATGCAAGCTCAAGGATCTCACTAGGAGGTAACAGTTATTATGTTTCAAGCAATTCTTTCCATGAAAAGCATCCTGCAACAGTGCCGAAGCTAATTGTATAATTTTCATAATTTTTATTTAACTACTAGCTGACCCGGTGTGCTTTGCTACACCTTCAAAAATTTTTGAAACTTGGTGTACCTAGTTATTCAACTTGTTATTTATTTGCACAAAATTTTAAGTTCAATTTCAATATCATTAAATTTTTTTTTCAAAATGAATTTGCAAATTTTTTATTTTGAAATCTTAATTATTTTTTTTAAATCCGTGTTTTAATCCTTTTTATGACTCTGAATTTCTTTGCTTAAATAGTTTATAACTTATGCCAAAATATTTTTTTTATAAATATGAAACTTTGTCAAACTATCATGTGAGCATTTTCAGTAACAAAATAACATCATGGGACATTTATTTTACCTATTCATTCTCGAATTATCATACGAATTACCCCCATTCCTATATCCCTAATTGAAAGAAGGTGGGTCTCATAACATCAGAAAAACACTTCTTGTATACAAATACGATCCCACGTCATATATGGCCCCATTCTCGATAAGTTCTCGAGTTATTCAAAAAATTGGTGTCCCTCCCCCTACTGTATATCTCCCCTCTGGCAAGAGAAGGGGTTTTCAAACCATCGAAGAAACATTGCTTGTACACAAATTTGCTCCCATGATAATTTAATTTTATTTTCTCGATAAGTTTTAGAAATATTAAACAAATTTTATCAATGCCCTCTTTTCCCTCTATTTCGTTCCACTGATTTGTGGTAGTGATGCTAAACTACCGGAAAAAAACATACCTTCAGCTCGAATACCCTCTCATGCCAAATTTGGTTTCGATTGATTTATAAATTGTCGAGTTATGCTATAAAATTTGTATCGGAGCCGCTCTTCCTACCTATCCCCTACCTGGAAGAACAGGATCAAGATTGAACATTCCGTGTATTCAAATACACTCCTATGCCAAATTCTTCCCCAGTTGCTAAATTGAATGATTGTTCCATTTGTTAGATAAGTTTTAGGTTTATGCAAAACAATCATACATATATGAGGTTACGTCTTCCCTAACTTAAGGTTGCCAGAATTTTTTCAGCACGTATCCGGGCCGGACAATCATGGCTATTTTCATCTAAAAACCTGGCAAAATCCGGGCATTTGATTTCAAAAAGTCGACCAAAAATCCGGGCAATATCCGGGCAAATTTGGTCCAAGTCCATGAATTACTCAACACAAATCGAGGAAAAAAACATGAAAAAAATGTTTCATCAGCAGTTTTTCGTTCGTATTTTACGCTTCAAAAAAAAAAACTCTCATGGTTTTTTTACTAAACTTGTTCGAAAAAAATTGTTTTAAACGCATAAATAAAAAAAAAATTACAACAAAATTTGTTTTTTTTTTTTTGTTAGTTTTTGCAACAAAGTGAATAAATCCAGGCAAAATCCGGGCATTTTAACTGAAATCCGGGCAACCGGGCCGGGCCGGACTTCTGTCAAATTTTGTGTTAAATATCCGGGCAAAACCGGATAAAACCGGGCAATCTGGCAACCTTACCCTAACTGCATTCTCAATTGAAGGAGAAAGAAGTCTCAAATAAGCTAATAACCATTTTACGTATTCATGCCAAAGCTTTCCCATGCCAAAGTTGTTTCCATTTGCTTGATTAGTTCTCGAGTAATGCGAATAATTGTAAAGGAGCCCCCCCCCTCCCCCTCTCCTTCATATCACCCCACTGGAAGGAGGCAGTAGTACCAAATATTCACATAAACCTTCCCTGTGCTCAAATACCCTCTCAACCCAAATTTCATTCCATATGCTTAGTAAGTTCCCGAGGGATGTAAAAATTATATGGGAGGACCCTCCCCCCTTAAAATTTCCGACTTGAAGGACGAAAGGTTCTCAAAATATCATAGAAACATTTATCGTAATCATATACCTTCCCACGTCAAATTGGGTGCCATTTGCTTGATTATTTATCCAGTTATGCTAAAAATTGTAAAGGAGCACCCTCCCCCCCCTTTCTTTATCCTCACTGGAAGGAGGGAGGGGTACCAAATATTCATAGAACTGTTTATCGTATCCATATACCCTTCCTAGCCAAATTTGGTTTCATTTGCTCAAATAGTTTTCAAGCTATGCAATAAAAAAGTGGTTAAAGGCCCCCCTCCTTCTTCCTGTATCTCCAATGGAAGGAGGGAGGGGTTTGAAATAATCATAGAACCATTTTTCGTATTCCACTACCCTCCTATGCCAAATTTTGTTCCATTAGCTTGATTAGTTTTTGAGTTATATGAAAAATTGTAAGGTAGCCCCCCTCCCCCCTTCCTATCATCCCACTGAGAAGAGGGAGGGGTACCAAATATTCATAGAAATATTCCTCGTTCCCAAATATCACCCCATGCCAAATTTGATACCATTTGCTTGATGGGTTCTCGACTTATGCAAAAAATTAACTTTTGTTTGGGAGGCCCCTCCCTCCCTTCATGAGAGAGGGAGGGGTCTCAAACCATAATAGGAACCTTCCCCTGCCTCCAATACCCCCACCTGCCAAGTTTCACGCAAATTGGTTCAGTAGTTTCCGAGTCTATAGGGAACAGACAGACAGACAGACAGACAGACAGACAGACAGACAGACAGACAGACAGAAATTCATTTTTATATATATAGATAATATTTTTATCTTGAAGGTCATATCGAACGAATATCTACCATTAACTATTTTTGTATAAATTCACAAATTGCACAAATCACAGCATTGCCAATCTCAAAGAACTAAGGGACTTTATTTTTTCTATCTTGGAAATTTTAAAATCAATCTCGCATTCTTACTTCGTGGCAGAGCAAAGCATGGTTTGTAAACTGTACTTTGGAAAAGCAAAGTCCGCAGATTTTCTTACTTTTATATTTCCTTATTACTATCTGAAAATTATTCACATGAGTGAGGATAGGTGTAAAGATAAATCCGTTGTGATGAAAACTCATATATTTATTTTGTTTCTGCAGCAAAATTATAGTTAAAAATCAATTTCCTCAAGAGAAAATATAATTGTTAAACGATGACACCTTGTAACGTAATTCTATATTTCTGGTAGCTCAAATATTGTTTCTAGCAGAGAATATATTGTTTTTAAAGTAGATAATATTATCAAAACATTTCATGACTTTGAAGTTCATAACTTCATTAAACCTAAATGTAGGAACATTATACGATTTGCTCCGACAGTGTTGCCAAATCCATTTCATGGAACAAAAACTGCACTGTTTGGAACGATAGAACAATTAGATAGGGGAGAGTGAGGATACTTGATCCCTGTAGATACTTGATTCCTTAGCTATATCTCGAAACTGGAATGTCATACAAAGATCAAATGTTCTAGAAAAATGTGCTAAATGGAGCAAAACAACAATGCTTGAAGCTCAACATATTTTAACAAAATAATTATTTGAGTAATTGAACTTTGTTGGAAAAATTTCACGAAATGTGACTTTAAGATCTTTTTTAATCACTTTAAAATGTTCCTTACATGGAAAAATGATAGCCAAATTTTTTTGTTCCAATATATCAATCGTTCGAGCGTAATATGAACTTCATAATACCATATTTTCAAACCAATGGAAAACTCTCAACTTTTTTCAGAAAAAGTTTTCTAAAATATTGATTATGGGTTCAATTGAACCCTAGAGTTAAAAACGGTATATTCTTCTTCTGAATTTTTCGTGATAATTGCTGATTACGAGATTACTAATATTTATCCAATAACTAATATTTATCCAATAACTAAAATTTATCCAACAATTGTCTGAAGAGAAGGGCCAATATAATAAATTTTCTCTTAAGTATATAAAATAGCGCCTTTAAGTATGCAAAGTCTTTAGTGTTGAGACAAAGTTATAGAATTTTATTCTTCTGTTAGTTAATAATTGTGAAATGAGAACAAACATGACCAAAATGGCCAAATAACATTCTATCTTTGGATCAAGTCTTCTTCAATAGAGGATCAAGTCTCCCTTAACTGCAAAAATATCGCAATTTTTATACTCCCACGAAAATGCTTTTAGTTAATCTACGGGTTCAAATATCATTCTCATTTTAAGAGCATAATAAACTTGAAGTTACACGCTGTCAGAAAATGTAAAAGGATGCAAGTTGCTAAATTGTTCCAAAAAGATATGGTGAAAATAAGAAAAGGGGATCAAGTATCCCCTCTCTCCCCTTACTATTCTGCTTACTTTGCAGTTTACAAAAATTGTGGCCAGAAAATTGTCTTATAAGCTTCAAGTTTTGCCAGTTGATTTGTATCGCATAGAGGGAAAATATTCATAAAATTATTACAGCGACTTTTTTTTAAAGATAAAATCTCAATTTTTTTTACACGAATTTTCCAATCAAAACCGTGACTATTTATTTCACTTCAAAGTGTTAAAAACATTCACACGTTGATCTGAACCAAAAACACACTTTTTCAACCTCAGGCCTTTTTAAACGGTTGAAAACATTTCAATCGAACAATTTAACAAGATTATGATTAACCTATATTTTTTGAATAGTTCTATGATTTTGACAGAAGAATCGTAATATGAACCCTGAAAGATGAAATGACCGTGATATTATTGATCGATGCCAATTGAGTTCTGTTTTTTTTTTCGATCAAAAAAGCCTCCTGATAGAGACATAATCCATTAATCGCCGATTTTTCGCCCTTTTCCAGGACCTCCCCACGCAGTGTTTGCATTTCCGAGAAAAGCTAACTAATATCAAAAGTATAATTTCGAGCCAACAGCTAGTTTCTGTTTTTATTTTCACACTGGTAGCCGTAAATCCCGGATGTGCACTTCATTGCACCGTGAGCTTTCCCCATCTTTCGTCAATTAAAATTCAATTTAATCCTGTTTACTCATACATTTCGGATTTACTGCGCATCAACTGGTAATTGAATTACAGTGCGTGATTTTCAATCGATATTGATAGCAGCAAGGGGTGTTTGCCGTGAAATTCAATAAGCAGCAGCAGCCCACACATCCACCCAGCAGCTTCAAACGCGCTGAGCGCACTTAAAAATCGAAACACTCTGAATCTTTCACCTGGGACCGATCGATCAACAAACACATCCACTACGCGGGGCAGCAATTTTCCAGAGGGGAAAAACTTCCGCTTCCGGCCAACCAACCGAAGCCAGGGAGGTGCCCGGAGCTATTCCTCAGCAGCCGCTCCGCAAATATGTGGTCAATGGCTGGCGCGCTCCCCAAAGATTCATAAATCAATCGATTACTTTCGAATACGGTGGCTGCCGGATGGGCCGAGAGAGTATGTTTGTTTGCAAATGGTATGAGGCTTAAAACTCGGGAAAAAAAATAAATGGCATAACGCAGTTATCGATTCGAGCGCGAACAGCAAACACATTTTTCTGCCAATACTTTTATGACCGGGACGTGTATCTTCTTGTGCGCCTCTATGTGTTGTAGCACCCGGTAAGGTAACGACTCTTCTATTTTTTTTGCCCTAGGTCCTCTAATATTGTTCCCGGCATCGGATTTTATATTGGGAAAAAATATTGCTTCATTAAATCTTCACCGATTTTTATTCCCGCGTCGGCAAGACAAAGTTCCGTGTATGATCATGAATATTTGGAACACGCTTACTGAAAGTTGTTGAAATATGTTTGAAATAGATCTAGTTTTTTTTTCAAAATAGATATTTTATTTGATCAGGCTTTAATATAAAAATAAATTTTTTGTTCAAAATACTTTACCGAATTCTCGTACACTCCAGATGGAATAAAACTATCGACAATTGCGATGATTCTGGGATGTAGTCCCACCCCTCCCCCCTCCCATCGTGTCTGTGAATGTAAGGTCAAGAGAAATACCACTACTGCCACTAGAGGTCGTCGACAAATCTGCGTCGAAAAAGTCGTGAATTGGTTGTACTCCATTTACCCGAAAACCATTGCCCAGAATGAAAAATCCCCAGAATTCCAATGGCCAGAAAGAACCATTCCCTAGAATTTTTTCCCCAGACGAACCATTCCCCAGAAAAATTTTCGCCAGAATGTACCATTTCCCAGAAATTTTTTCACCAGAATGATCCATTTACCAGAAATTTTTTCGCCAGAAGAACCATTCCCCAGAAAATTGAAAACATTTATTCCTACTAGAAATTAATTTAAAAAAAAAAAAAGGAATTGTTACAAAAAAATGGGCTTTCATAACTTAATTCTTTTGCGGCAAAGCCGCAACCAACGAGGATGAAGGGACTGAGGCGGCACAAAGCCGCCGAAGCTCCCAAATCCGAGGTGGCCGCCGACCCGCCGTCGGAAGCGGCGGCCCCATTACATTGGTCTAGGTCTGCCGAGGCTTCCTAGGTCAACGTGAAAGCTAGGGGTGATCCCTTAGCCCCGTCCGCCACGCGACAGCGTGAAGGACAAAACGTCTTTCAAGTTCGAACGCGCAGCGTGAGGAGTCGGATACCAAAACGGTTTTTTAAAGGACCATGGTAAGCATTGAATCAATTAAAGTTCCATAAACCGTAAACAAAGCACAATATTGGTTCTAAAATAAATTTAGTTGGAAAATTTCAAAGTTGTAGTTTCATTTAAAAAAATCATTTTGAAAAAATGAATTTCGAATCATATGAAATTTACAAGAATTCATTAGAAAAAAAACTAATAAAAATACAAGAGGAAAAAATCTGGGATTTTTGCCATTCTGGGAAATGTTCCATTCTGGGGAAAAAAATTCTGGGAAATGGTCCATTCTGGGAAAAAAAATTCTGGTAAATGGTGCATTCTGGGGAATTTTTTTCTGGGAAATGGTTCATTCTGGGGTTCGATTTCGGGTATTTGTCATTGTGGGAAAAATTCATTCTGGGCAATGGTTTTCGGGTAAATGGGATACAATCCGTGAATTTGTGAAATTATGACTTTGGGATTGGAGGAAGTTTGTTCAACAACTCGTTACGTCATTCGGGACCTTCCAGACTCAATTTATAGTGATGACTCCATGTCAAAACATGAAGACGTGTCAGGCACAAGCGATGTCTAACGAGATACAGTGTAAGGTCAGAGATGTCAGGGTTAGATATAAGGAGTGTATCGAAAATAAGTTATAAACACATTTCTTTCTTTCATTGAATTGATTTTATTAATCATTCAAACAAAGAAACAGCTCGGAAGTGTTTTGAAAAGCTTATTCTTACAATTTATAAAGAAATACAAGTCAAAAAGTAAATATTGGTAATATTCTCGGACTTTCGACTTAACGCGTTTCATTAGGTTTTGTACAGCTGATTGATCACACTTCTTGGCCGCAGCATTCCAATTTTTCTTGAAAACCGCCATGGTCCTGTTGGCCTTACCATCCTTTTTGAAAACTCTCGACGATAGCCCAATATTGTTTTATGAGGCGAAGCTGGGGGCAGTTTGGTGGGTTAATATCTTTCTCAAGGAAATCTACATCGTAATCCTCAAACCATCTTAGAGTGGATTTAGCGTAGTGGTCTGACGCCAAATCCGGCCAGAAAAATGGTTGAGTCGTATGTTTCTTATATAGTGGCAGCAACCTTTTCTGCAAACACACCTTTTGGAAAATTTTGGCATTTTTTGTTTCTTTTGTAAAGACTCGCCGACTTTAATCCGCAGAACAGATTGCCTGCCACACAAGCACTTTCTGGCCACATTTTTCCACCTCAATCGACTTCTCGTGGCCACTCACATCCTCCCCAATAGCTCCAGTGTAGAATTGTGGTCCCGGAAGAGTACTGGAATCCTCTTTTACATAAGTTTCATCGTCATTTGTTTGGACACTTTCTGTTTCTTGTATGTCTTCAGGTTATTCCGCTTCTTGATCCGCTGTACCATTCCGATCGATGTCCCACCTTTTTTTCGCCAAATCCCGTATGGACATCGATCGATTTCGGTTGATTAGAATGATTACCTTACCTGGTCCTGGTTTTCTGGCTCTTCCTGGCAAATCATCAAACATATAGTGTTCCTCGAACTTGTGGATGATGGAATTTACGCTCGCCGGCTGAATGCCGAAACGTTTCGCCAGATGCCCTTCTCTCGCGTGTTCAACACACGAATTTTAACTTCTTTTTTTAATTCGCGACATTTTGGGAGAAAACGAATGTTTCAAACGAAAACAAAGCGCTGGTTCACTCTTGATAGATCAAGATGCTACATACATCTTAGCACAATTGTGCGCGTTCACGCGATAGTAAGTAGAAGGCCCAAATATGTTTTTAGTGAATTTTCAAAACACTCCTTACGCGTTCGGAGATAATGCTCCCGAAGTTCAGCCGACAACTCGATTTACGCTTCGGGACCTCCTAGATCCGATCCGTAAACTGATGACTTAAGTCAAAACGTGGATGGGACTGATACTTTCACAAGAGGTTTCAGACATAGACAGAGATTTTGGAGTTGTCCAGGTTCGACAAGTGTCTCGGAGTGTTTTGACCCTGAATCACTTGTGTAACCAGAGCAAGTGCTGTTCACAACTCGATTTACGTCTCAGAAATTCTTGGACCTGATTTGAAAAACTGGTAGTTGCGCTTAAATTTGAAGAAGTCGTGTATCGAGTCGTGTTGGATTGAAGTCGTTTCTTATAAATGGATTTGTCACGAGCACTCTCGTGGAGTACACTAGCACGACAAGATGTTCCATAATTCAAGGAAAAGCAATGTAAAAACAATTCAACGGAGAAACCACGGCCTACAGCTTCAGGGGTTACCTCGATCGTGTTCAAGAATGGATCCCTTTTTGATGAAAATGACAAAAATGACAAAAATGACAAAAAATACTTTAATTTGAACACAGTTGGTTTACGGGCTGCTTTGGAGTTTTGTTTGATTGTTTTAAAGTCATCTGACTTAGTTGTCATAATAATAAACTAAATTTATGGTTTCTTAAATATATTGCACGAAAGATGATTTTTCTAATTATTAATTCTCAATTCGTCATTTAAATACATTGAAATCAAAATTGGTTTAAAAATGCATGTTTTTGCGGAACGTTATGGTCGTTACTACCATACCGAGTACTTTTCGATTCTAATGAAATCCAGACTCGATTTTGCAGAGCTCTTTTAGGAGCATAGATATTACATCGAGAAAGAATTCATGAATAGTCGGGTTCATTTCGTAAAACCAACATCAGCTGATCCATCTCAGTCAAAAATGTTCGACACCTGGAAGAAATGGTCAAGAGTCAAACATCGGCCCTCCGTGAGTGCAAGCAACGGAAAACATCAGGAGGGAATCCAATTGATTTATTGAACGAGTTATCTTCATCACCAAATTCCCAAAAAGCTAAGTACACTTTTATTCAAAACATGAATACTTAATGAAATTTCCATAGGATGGTTTTCCTTTTTAATCTTGTGTAGAGGATGGTAGTATTTGATCCATTCATTTAATTTTTCTCCTCTCCAACCTATTTTTTTCATATGGTACAAAATGAAATGCATATTAAATGACGAACAGTAATTTAAAATAAATTTTCATACAAGCTCATATTTAAAAAATATTGATAAAGTGTGAAAAAATAAAGTGTGCAAAAAATATAGCACATGAAGTTTAAAATTATAGTCCGTACTTTTCATTTAAATTGTGTTTTTTTTCGTATTTCAAGTTCTTTTGCTGCCTGAAAGGTAGTTTAAAATTGATTAAGTTGGAGTAAAAAGCGTTAGGAAAGTTTAACTCTATGTATCTTCGTTACGATAGCTAATCTACCAAAAATTGTACATCCTAGATTTCTTTTTTCAAATTTTCATTTGGTTTTTATTGATAGGGAGAACTGTTTTTTTTTCTCCTAACATTTAAAGAATCATTTAACACAATCTAGTATTTCTTTTATTTGAGGAATTTGATATACTTTTTTTCCTTACAACACAAGTTTTTTTGAGCTGTTAAGTGTTTGTTCTAAAAGGCTTAAAATTTTGGAATGTAACTAAAAATGCATACAATGTGTTCAGAAAAATAGTAGTTTGATGTAGTGTTTCTAGTTTTGTAGTAACACGTAGCGATGGTTTTGCACAATCAGCGCAAAAATTTTGTGAAGTTTAAATGTCAAATATGGAGTTTAAATATAGTTTGTTGATTTAAAGATCAAATTCAGATAGTTTTGTGTCATGAAATTGATAACAGTCCTCGGCCGGAAGCTTAGCAGGAAAAACCGTATTAAGTGTAGTACGACCATTTTGGATTCTTTTGATATTAATGATTAATGAAAATATTGAGGCTAGTTAGAATATTGTACTATTAATTTTCAAATAGTTAGCAAAGGTCTTTAAAAAATATCTAATAATACCCCAACACTTGCTAAAGTACATTTTCAAGAATATGACGTGTCAATTTTAAAAATTTGATCAATCAACATTAGATGCTTGTTTGAAAATTTATAGTACATACATTTATTAGGGAAAATAGTAAGGGGTTTATAGTAAATTTTACCATAAATATTGCGAATTTTCTAGCAGCCCAGCAATTTTGATGGGATTGTTTTAAATATATTTCATGTTAATTTAAAATATTTCGGTAGGTATATAACATTAAAATATCAATGCATTTGACTAAAATTACGTCAAATTTAAATTTTTCAAAATTTTTGTTTATCAGCCTCATTGGTAGAGCTAGATGTTTCAGTAGGAAACTTTAGGAGAATAGGAGGTGTAGGACGAAATCATCACCCGCAATGCTGGCCAAGCATCTCCCAGGGTTTACCTTTCCCAATTACCTGTTACAAACCTCCCCACGTTTATGGGTGGATCGTAGAGATCTCTGCATCTACTTGTTAAATAAACGTGTCTCACTTAAGTGACTAACATTCCTTCCCCTTTTCCCCACACAGTCCGCAGGGTTCGACCAGGGCACCTTCAACATTCTGTGGGGACTGGTTTTTCAGTTTAAGAGATTGAATAATCTAAGGCAACGAACTGAAAGACTACAGTTTCTATTGAAACTACAGATTAGAAAGTGTAACATCATCTCAAAAGAGAAGGTGGTACAATTTTAAAAACTGTAATTTCACAAAACGGAGAGTTGCTGAGTAGCGCCAACCGAAGTTTTAGGCGACTGTTCATGCGAATGCGAATGCGAATGCGAGTCGGGTTCATTTCGTAAAACCTTTGTCACTAACAGAGACTGTCCGATGGCATGACGATCCGAGAGTGTGTAGTCCCATTAAAGCACAACACTGAGCATACGGCGGCAACTCCAAGAGCAACTCAAGCAAGGCAACTCCCGAAGAGCATATCGCACAAATCTTCTTTCAATTCCTTCAAAACGCGCAATCCACACAGCTTCAAATGGCTACCACACTAGGCTTGCAGATTCTAATGTTGAGCGAACCAAACAGCAGAAGAGAGCTAGCAGGCATTTCGTGCACAGGAGTACTCCACATCCTACATGAAGCATGCACTCAGCCGAAAAGGAAACGTTAAATTCACCTATATTTTCACGTAGGCGCTCATTACGTGAATTTTTGCTCGATTTACGTGAAGCACTTAGAAACTAATGAAAAATCACTTGATATTTATGTGAAATTCACATAGCCGTTTGTTTCCAAAACAAAAACACATCCGATTTACGTGAAAATCCAGTGATCCGCCAATTATAGTTAGGTCGGGTGCATTCTATGTGTTTTTCACGTAAATCTTAATGGCTCATTAAAGTAAAATCGATGTGAAAAAAATATACAGCACAATATGGCGTGGATCCAACGTTGCTGCTGACAGATAGAAAAATTATGGGTGATGGAGAAGCTGAATTTTTGTAAGTAATAAAAACTTTGTTATGTCTTCTCAGAACATTTGTTATTTTTACAGAATTGGAACTGGAGCAGCCAGGACGGCCGAGTTACCACTAAAGGGACACACCAAATGACATTTTCGCGATGATGGTTTGTGTTGAAAAATTAATTGAAGTGAAGTTTAGTTAGTTTAAAAGTGAAAATTTAAAGTTTTGTGATGATCGTGTTTAATTTATCATTTATTCATGATAATAAAAAATTCCCGCAAACTTAAAAAAAAATATTTAAAACATTTATAGAAACTCCCTATATTAAATATTTTAATGAAAACAACGTGAAATGCATGTAGCAGAAGAAATCAAAAACATGTACGCTCCATATGGAATTCACATATAACTCACGCGAGCTCTGTTTGCTACCTGAAATTCACGTAGGTTTTACGTGATTTTCATGGTGGCAAAAATCCATGTACATTTTCACGTAGCGCTCATGTGAAGAATTTTTTCGGTGTGTTTTTATCATTGCAGAACACTGTAAACAGTATGTGACCAAATTTCTGCCTTGTGGTGCCCTGAGGTTGGAATGATGTCGGTTGATTCAGCGGAGCCAATAATGACAGCTAAACGACGGTTTGTTAGGTAGCTCTTGATCCATACACGCAGCCTTTCGGAAAATCCTAAACGTTGTAGCTTTTTGATCAAAATTCACTGACTCAAACGCAGCAGTAATATCAGTATATAATGCATCAATTTGCTTGAAGCCATCGATATTTGATAAACAGAATGATATGAAAACTGCTAGGTTTGAGGTTACCAACTCCGACACGATTAAAACATTACATCGTTGACGATCCTCTCCAAAACCTTTGAGCAGGCAGCTAGCGACGTGACACCTCGATAATTACGCAATGATTTCTTCCAAATGGCAGAAAATTTTTGATGAATGAAGGACTGGTTGAATATGTGAGTGAGTGGCTTTACCAGTACGGCGCTACATCAAGGGCTTACACATCTCTGGATAATAGTGTGACTGCTGCATTGATTTGATCTGTACTAAACGATTGAATCGAAAAAAAAAAACATTGCAAAAGTGAAGCATCGCAGGTAGACCAGACTCCTTTCTTTTGGTGTTAAAGAACTTCCAGAACGATTTTGGAATACGGCGAAGGTCAAATTGTGTGCGATCTAAATAGCGACGATTACAAAAAAGATTATCGACTCAATATCTTGTGGTGGCATCTTTCAATTTTGATTTGATTAACAGGCAGCAAGAGCTACTAAACAGTCGTAGCCATTCCGATCGAAGTTGAGGTCATACCAGGGGCACAGAATTATCAAAAACTGCATTCATAACGGAACAGAATGTACTCACAGCCATATCTACATCAGTACATCTTTGAAGATTCGTCAATCAATTTCGAATTCCGCTCGGTTTTACAACTCAAAATTAGCACGATAGAAGTCACGAGCGGATGCGTCGAAGTCCTCAATAAAAGCTCCAGGATTATGAAACGAAATATAGAATTCAAACAGGGGAAGATGCACGTCCGACGAGCCGAGACGACTGCAGACGCTGGAATCTGCGTGACTGCCACGAAAGGCTCGGGGGTCTCCATTGTGCTTAATCCGTTGGGTACCAGAAAACTATACATGAAATTTACAGTTCGTCTATGGCACCTGATGCAGCTCGGGTTGTTTGAGCAACGAAATACACTCTTTAATTCACGCAAAACCTTGGCAGAGATCTGGCTCGAAGTACCAAATCTTGTATTGTTAAATCGGCTTGAACTCAAGGTTGGGGTTGGAATTGGTGGACGCAAATGAGAACGCTCTAAACTGCGTAGGGTAGAATTTAAACACCAAGGGAGAAAACTTCATCTCGGGTCTGGCCGTAAACCGAAATGGTAGAGGTGCTGAACGCTAGGCTCTAGCCTAGAAGATTTAAACAAACTTACACCACAGACCAACTACCGAACTCCATTGCTGGAACGCTACCAAACCAATAGGGTAACAGGCAAAGTAAAAAGAGCCCGTTCCATGCGGCGCTCTTTTAAAGTTCTCGTGAGTTTGTCTCGTGAGGCCTCCGCCTCTCTGACGTGATTATTTAGTGAAGGCGTTGCTGCTGCCCAGTGAACATAATTTGGCAAAGATGTAACTGAACTCGCCAGTAGATTCTAAACGTATGGCGAACCCATGTCTAACTCAGTTCGCACGTCATATCAAAAATCGACAGAGAATGCAAAAAAGTGAGAGTTAAGGCACCGAACTTAGAATAAAACGGTTGATTCCGGCGACACTCGAAGAATGACGAATATTCCTCTTCGGTTTGCCCTACCAACAGACTAGGGCTCAACCAGACAACCTGATAAGTAATTGAATTTCCCTGATTTTTGGAACTATGCCTGGTTTTGCCTGATCTTTGTGAATGTAATAAAAAATGGGTAGTGAGGAACTGGAAAAAACACCATTGCTGAAGTTAAACAGTGAAAATGTGGTGTAATAAAAGCAATTGAAAGATTCCTTTAAATTCTTATTTAAAAATGGCAGTTAAAGAGAATCTTTCGATTGCTTTGATTCAGAAGAATTATTCAACCAAGTAGGCTAACAACACATATTAGAGTGAAAATGTTGAGCGATGACCAGAAATAAAGGTTATCACTTTGAGCGAAATTTCCGTTACTTTCGTGTAGTCTGATTTAGACTGATTTTTATTTCAACAGTTCCCTGATTTTTGAAAAAAATAATGATGATAACCCTGCCTATCAAGATAAAAGCAACGTGCCTGCGAGAGAAGTCTGTTTGAATCAAACACTCGTACGGTGTGGTCTGTTCGCAGTTTAATCGCGTTTTTTTAAGGAGCGCTTTCCATTGGCTGTCGGCTCATAAGGCAAACACGCGTCCCGAAGTGTATCATACGAGCACGATTCAGATTGTGTTCGTGTGTTTCTCTCGAGGCGTGTCTAAAATTATTTCGTGTTACTCATCCAAGGCACGCATCTCAGTAAGCAAGTCTTTTCAAAATCGACAGAGCTTGCAAAAATTGAGAGTTGAGTCACCGAATTTAGAATAAAACGGTTAAATAATTTCGGCGACACTCCAAGAACGCAAATATTTTCATTCGGTTTGTCCTGCCGGGATACTTAGAGGCAACGAATACGAATGCGTACATGCGAAATCAGTTTGAATCGTACACTAGTACTGCACCGTAGCAGTCGACTTCTTAGGTAGGAAAACACGCGTCTCGAAGGGGAACGTACTAACACGATTCTTGTGTTTCTCTGGAGGGCGTGTCTTAGATTATTTCGTGACACTCACCCAAGGCACGCGTATGGTGTGGTCCTCTCTGCCGATTAGGTGATGCAAAATCGCAGGAGAGATCGTTACGTTCTATCTGACGATTTGTGTTACCTCTCTGCAGATTGATGTTTACTGGGATTGTGTGTTTCTGCCGATTAGATGATGCAAAATTGCCAGAGAGATCGGTACGATCGCTATGGCGATTTGAGTTACCTTTCTGCAGGTTCATGTTATCTAGGAATTTGCAACATCAGATTGGCGAGAGACGAATGCGCTCTATGCGTGACTAGGTAGAGTGCCACGAAATAATCTGATACAGACGCTAAGACCCGCTTCCAGGGATACAGCCGAGAATCTACGAATTTTAAGCACGGATCTTCTACGAATTCTACGGATTCTATGGATTTACGGATCGATGCTCGATATCTACGAGTTTTAAGCATTTCTACTGATTTTACATTTTTCTACGGATTGTCGGAAAAATATATAGGGAATTGGCGGCTAAACGGAAAGTTTACCTCACGGCCAAAAAAAAGGTCATGAAGTTTCATTTTGCCAAAATGTGTACATTTTTTTGTTTTCGTCAAACCTATGGATTTGAGCGGTTTGCAATATGCCAACGCTGGGTAGTTGGTTTAGTTTAATGTTATGCTCGATGCCTCAATTCTTAAAATTGTGCATGTTCTGTCGAAATATGAAAGGACTACACGAACCGGAATGGAGCTTTGCAATGTGATTTTTGAATCAACGAACTCTATTTGAAGAGAGTTGTAAATATATTCTTGTTTCAGATGCATGTTTGTCCTGTCTGGATCTATAAGTACGTTTACTATTGTTTAAGCCAGGTTGAACTAAGCCAATAATCACATAGTGATATTTTGGCAACTTAAGTCAACTTTTTGCTAAGTGACCCTAAGGGAATTGTGAATAAAGTTTTTCTACAACTTGATTAACAGCGGAATTTTATTATAATTTATAATTGAAAATAGATTTTTTTAGATTCATATGCAATTCATTAATACTTTCTTTTATTCAGCTTTTCACTTTAAATTCAAAAAGTATAGTAGGTAGTTAAAAACTTATAATTGAACTTAACAAAATGGAAATTGTTAAAAAATTCAAAGAAGTCAAACGGTCAGGAAAAAATGTTCGATTATTTTGCTCGGAAGTCCACCACTCACCTATACAGAAAAACCACTCAGCAGCCGAAAGCCTGTGAAAATATTTCCGGCCCAAAACAGCTGAAAGATGTGACACGCGAAATGTACATTCATACGTAGGTACGAATATGCGCTCGTTCTACTATTTTATTAGTATTTATGCTCGGCGACCACAATAAAGGGGGGGAAACCGTTCTGTTTTCCACCTTTCATTGAGCTGTTCGCTCCAGTTTGGATGATTTATGGTCCTCCACGCAGGGTTCACTCGATCAGAATTGAATATTTCCATTCACTGGTAATTTGTTTCAATTGAGCCGGATTGAAAATGAATATTGGAAAAAAAGTCTGGTTGAGATTTTGAAACAAATGAATTGATTTAAAAACCTTCTAATTCAAAAATGTTAAATTTAAAGATTTCACTAACTTCTGTCTAATCTTCTATACTTCTAAATATTAATTAATATTTATGTTCAAATTTTTTGTACATATTTATTTTGAAATATTCAAAATCAAAACTCCAAATGTAGCTTGAGCTGAAAATATTAGAACTATTTTTGTATTCAGTTTGAAAAATTTCAAAGTTTCAAAAATTGAATAACGTAGGGAAACTCTGACAGCTTAAACTGTTAATAATTTTTCTAAACACTAATCATACCGACACATTGTATTGGGGTGGCAGTGGATGTATGGGAAAAAATTCATTATCGAATATAAAAACCGACCATATACATTTTGTAGATTGGCCCAAAAAACTGACTTGTGCAAAATTTCATCTCAATCGGAATTTACCAAAGGAGGAACCCACGAGAAATAAAAAAAAGGAGTTTAAATTCTGAAGCCAAAGGAATTAAAGACGCTTTAAAAGTCGAAATCTGTTGTTATCTCGAAATTACATACCTATCTACTTTGTACATACATACCTATTCATACCGCCAGCGGTCAAATGACGGCAAACACCTTTTTCGCTAAAATTTCTTTGTTTCTCAACCGATTTCTACTCAATTTTAAGTTTTGAAAAGCTTATAATGAGTTAAAATATGATTCTCAGACAATTTTTAGCAACAATAGTTTATTTCAAAGTATTTCAAAGTTAATTTTTTTTTTAAATATGCTTCAGATAAATGGCTGTAAATCAGTTTTTAGTGCTCGAAAAAAATTCCATTTAGTGCTTGATGAAGCTGAAGTTAGAAACTATATGTTGCACAAAATTTCTATTGCCTATTACTAATTTAGATCAATGAAAGGTTTATTCGTCTGTCAGTGTCATCGAGGCTGATTTAATCAAAGCTCACTTCAACTCACAGAGTAATCAGCAAACATGTCAGATTGATTCAACAAAACCGGATTCCTCAACTGCTGATTGCTTGAATGGGTCGATGCCAGTTTGATTTGAAAAAGATTGATTCATTGTTTTGATTTGGTCTTAGGAAGCGCAGGTTTTTGGAACTAAGAATTGGCTTAGAAAGCGCACATTTTTAGTACTGTTACAGCTGATTGTTTGCTTTGATTTGGCCTTCCTGTGGAAAAAGACGAAATTGGCTTAGAAAGCGCAGACATTCAAGGCTGCTGCTAATGCTTGTTTGTTTTGAATTGGCCATCCGATGAAAAAAGACGGAATGGCTTAAGAAGCGCAGATTTTTAAGACTATTGCTGATTGGTGACTGTTTGTTTTGATTTGGCCTTCCGGTGTAAAGAGACAGAATTTGCTTAAAAAAGATGATTTTAAAGACAACTTCTGCCGATTGTTTATTTTGATTTGACCTTCCGGTGGAAAAAGGCTTACGAAATTGGCTTAGGAAGATCAGTTGTTTAAGGTTACTGCTGCTGATTGTTTATTTTGATTTGGCTATCCGGTAGAAAAACACGGAATAGTTTGGAAAGCGCAAATTTTTAAGGCTGCTGTTGCTGATTGTTTGTGTTGATTTGGCCTTCTGGTGGAAAAAGACAAAATGGTTTTGGAAGCACAAATTTTTAAGGCTGCTGATTGTTTATTTTGATTTGGCCTTCCGGTGGAAATAACGTATTGGCTTTAGAAGCGCAGGATTTTAAGGCTTCTGCTGATTGTTTGTATTGATTGGGCATCCCGGTGAAAAAAGAAGGAATTGGCTTAGGAAGCGCAGGTTTTTAAGGCTGCTACTGCTGATTGTTTGTTCTGATATGGCCTTTCGGTTCGGAAGGCTGTTTCTAAGAAAACCTCAAAATAATCGAACAGAACTGATAATGAAAACCAGTTTATCTCTTGTGTTACACTTAGCGATAAATACGACAAAGAGATACCTAAGTTCTCATCTGTTTCCATTGATGAAACTCGCTACACGTTATTATTTCTCGGTCAATCCACCAACGAATGAAAAAATATCAATCACCACGAACTGAAGAAAACCGTCGGAATCGATGATTACAACATCAGAATGGGCCAACTAAAATAGCTAAATTCAAAACATCTCGGGCTGAACGTTAGAGAAAGCACTCGTATGTAGGTGACGCAAATTAGTGTCACGAGTTCGCCAGTATAAGCCTGTTAGTATCTGAAGATATTAGTTTTGCTCCGATTTAATTTTTTGAACCGTCTAGTGAAACGGTTTTACTTGTAGATGACGAAAATTAGTGTCGCGAGTTCGCTTATACAAGCTACCGGTATTAGTACTGTGAGATATAGTATGTAACTCATAAAGTCTGTTTCACGTCGAATTTGGTCGCATCTTTTCATTTACTGCAGCGCCCCTAGTTGTCATATCACGAATCTATTAACAGTGTTTTTTTGCCAGTAGCAGCAGCATCCCTCTTGCTCTTGACTCAATCGATGGGTTGAGTGCATGCACGGCTTGAGTCGTTGAAGCCGTTACGCAACTCCTCCATAACTAATTTCCTTTCTCTGGCTCACCCGGAACAACCGGAAACTTTCATACCTTTTCTGGAAGATTACTAGCTCGGAGTTCTGCTGTGTTGGTTTCGATTTTGGGTTCGGGTGGACTCCGGCATAAATGCCCATAAATACTGGGGTATTTGTGTGGCTTTGGCCTAAGGTAAATCAGTTGATTTCACACAATGAAATATGGATTCCCATTCAGACCGCAATGCATCATGCTGGCAGTGCTGAAAATATGTCGAACAGATTGAAATATTTTACAAACGGAATTACTTGACACTTTGTTGGCGCTCGAGTTGAAAGAGTTGGAGATTTTATACGATTATCGAAGTCTGTTCAATTGAAGAGTGGATGAAATGAACAATGTTTTAAGTTATTCAATCTGCGACTGAGTGTTTTTCTAGCCTTTTGTGAACTATGAGCTAAAGTCTGTTTCACATAGAATCTGGTCGCATCTTTTGATTTACTGCAGCGCCCCTAGTTGTCACATCGCAAATCTATTGACGATGTTTTGATCCGGATGGTTTGTTTACTTAGTGGTGAAAATTTCATCAAGATTGAAGCAGTCAGTCAAAAGTTATCGACGATGGAACGCGAAAGGCGAGAAAAAAATTCTGCACACTCACGTAGAGAAACCGACGTGATCAGGGGTAAAGATCGCGAAATTCCTGAAATATCCTAAATCGACTGTAAATTCGGTACTGCAACGTTACCGGGAGACCCTAACGGTGGATCGAGCAAAATAAACCAGGCGTAAAAGTGGAACATATGACCGGAAGCTGCGAGCAAAGGTGATTCGATCAGTTAACAATAATCATGGAATCTCCTTGCGTGATTTGGCGAAAAAGGTCAAGACGAACCACTGTACAGCTCGACGAATTTGTTTACGAGAAAGCTTGCGGTCGTACCATGCAAGCAAACACCTCAACAGGACGCTGAAACAAAACCTGGTTGCCAAACCCAGGGCAAGGAAGTTGTACGAGCAAGTGTTGACCAAGTACAACGGATGCATTTTGATGGACGACGAAACTTACGTCAAAATGGATTTTGGACAAATACCCGGTAATAAATTTTACCTTGCGAAGCGTAAAGGGAATTTTGCGGGTAGATTCAAGTTTGTTTTCGCAGATAAATTTGCTCGTAAGTTGATTATTTGGCAAGGGATCTGTAGTTGTGGGAAGAAGACTAAAATTTTCATCACTGGGGACACAATGAATGGAAATGTTTACAAAGAAGAATGCCTCCAGAAGAGGGTTTTGTCATTCATTCGGTCCCACAAAGGTCCGGTGAAGTTCTAATCAGACCTGGCAAGCTGCCACTACAGCCGGGATGTCGTTAAGTAGTATAAGGAGAACAAGATCGATTTTGTTGAAAAAAGTATCAATCCGCCAAACTGTCCGGATTTTCGTCCCATCGAGAAATATTGGGCAATAGTTAAGGGAAAACTGAAGAAATGTGGCAGAACCATGAAAAAATCCGCTTAAATGGAAAAGTGGTGGAACAAGATGGCGGATGAGGTTACCAGCTCAGTTCTGTTCAGAAAATAATGGGTGGTATCACAAAAAAAGTTCGAATATGCATCCGAAAAGCTGACAAATGATTTTTTTGTATTTTTTTTCCTTAAAATGCAATAAAAACTTAACAAAATGACATTTTTATTTTTTATGTACGTTATTTTTTTTGCAGAGAAATGATCTATTTTATCTGACCAGATTATATGTGAAACAGACTTCAATGAGTTTAGCTCCCTATCCCTCTAGTGAAAGATTCCCAAATATTAAGTTAGGGAATAACAATAGAAATTGCAATAGGTATTGCATAACTACATTGCATGAAACCTTCGCGAGGCCCCAATAGTGATGTCAATTGAATTTGTAGTTTTTTAATGCTTTAAACCACAAATATCCCTTTTGCAAATATGATACGAAGATACGACCTGTACAAAATATTCAATTATCTCATACAAACATAAAAGTTATAATTTTTACATGTAAACGTGACTATAAAATTCTGCAAAAAATCATGGATAAGTTTTGAACCAAAACAAAGCTTTTCAGACCCTAGGGTTTGAAAAATTTAAAAATGACCCCAAATCGACTCATTCTATTGTAGAATTTACCAACTTACAGATAGGTCCAATCTTCAAACTTTCGTGATCATGTTTTTGTATTAAGAAATAATCGGTTATTGTGCGTATTAAGGCAATCAACCCCTACTGAACCCTGTCTTGTCAACGTCATCTTCTAAATATGACGAAAGCATTCACAAGACCAAACAACACACACACACACTCCTCCCCCGCATCTTCCGGGGGATGTCTAAATCTACTGCGCAATCAAAAAACGTTTCCGCCTAATTCATAAGTAAGTTACCACCATCAGTAGCTACAAAATGTTTCACGTAAAAGGCTGCTACTAAACAAAGCCCACGGTTTCTGGCTAATCCGACAGGTGATATTGATTGACACCGCAGCGGAGTGTACATTATGGTCTCATTAGCATTCGTCGCCAACTTTAGCCGTCGACCTAAGTTACATCTAAGAGAAGCAAATCTTCATAAGGGCGGATGATTGGCTGACTGGCTGGTTTTGCAGCAACGAGGGCTGACTGGAAGCCTCCGGGGAGCGCCAAATCGGTACATGATTTGTTGAGTGTCTGCTGGAAATTTACTACCCCTATACTTAGTTAGTGGCTTCGGCTAGCTTAGAGTGGGTGGCGTGGCTCCTGGGCGGCTCAAGAGCTTATGACAACATGGGAAGATTAGAGCGACGAGCTTCCATTGGCACGGCACGGCACCTTACGAGACGAACGCGTTTAACCGATGCTGGTTTTGGGTGTGATTTGTTGGGCTGCGCTCTGGTGGGTTGGCAAAGCTCCCAGCAGTCATCCTGAGTCCGCTTCGCCGAGATTTTGCTTATGCCAGGAAGCGCTGCGAAGGAACAAAATAATTAATGGATGATTTATGGGTTTACGCGGATAATCATTACGTAGGGTGCTCGAAGTTATAAGTATGTAGGTGCGCTACTAACACGGGATCTGAGGCAAAGGTTTTGACCTACTCATAAATTTTAGCTTCGATTACAAGGAGAGTAGTGGGTGATGGGTAAAATATTGAAAAAAAAGTCGAATTCCGAAAATTGACCTTTGTAAAACATGTACATTGCCCAAAAAACTGACCCTAAAAAGCTCAATCTGACTTGATTTTGGGATCCATCAAAGCGCTCAAAGTTTTGCTTTTACCCAAAAAATTACCCAAGGGAAGACCCAAGGAAATCACAAAAATCAATATTTTAGTTTTGATGCCAAAATGACTTAGATTCACGCATTTCTAAGTTAGTTGAAAATAAAAATTTCATAATGATTCATTTATCCATTGAAAAATGATCAAAACTTAATTGTTGTTCTATGGATAAAAGGTAAACAAGCGCAACGAAGCAATTAACAAGGCTTATTCTGAAATTTGACAGATCGAATCACCTTCTATTTACTCCCGTCAATATGTTCGACCGACCGACTCATTAACAGTGATGAATATCACCCTTAAAAAAGTAAGCCCGTTTTTGAAGCCTAATAACTTTTTAATCTTAATCCTTATCGAAATGCAGTTTTCCGATAAAATATAAGTCATAGTTTAGGCTTTGAGAAAAACCAAATTCAAAAGAAATTTTCCGAAGGGAACCAAAGTTTTTAAGGAAAACTGGTTTTTGATGTTTCCCCCGAACAAAATGTCCCAAAATCCCATACAAACTTCAGACTCGTTAAACAATCCTTCCCTGGGATCCGGCCTGGTCCAAATTTGACATGAGATCTTCACAGGTTTTGAATTTCCCATACAAATTTTGGGCAGTCTAGTGTACACTAGGACGTTTAACACCCAATGATTGCAAAGGTTGCTTTGAGAGCAAGTTCACTCGTGTTGCGAGAAAGTGGTAGAAAATTTGACACTTGTAGCATATTTTGAAAATTCTACCATGCAAAAATGTTTTCAAGATCTTTGGGCGTTGTATTTTTTTTACAGTACAGTAGTTTTTCGATTTTATCACGCTCAAAAAAAATTTCACCGTGAATATGGCGAAACCGTGAATTTGGCGAAACTAAAATTTAAAGTGGAAAAACATATTTTTATCGTCTTAAATGATTGATTATAACGCATTATGTAGCGCATACTCTTTGGATCAATCAATTTTGATCATAAGATGTTTACTAACATTAATTACTACATAAGTTGACTATACACTATACACTATACACTAAAGTTGCCAGAATTTTTTTCACTACCATCCGGCCCTAGCAATTCCGGGCATTTTTTCAAAAAAACCTGGCAAAATCCGGACATGGATTACAATTTTTCAAATCCAAAATCCGGGCAAAAACCGGGCAAAATTAAGGTGTTATTATATATAAAAGCAAAGAAAAAATGCAAGAAAAAATAAAATTAATATTTTATTAATTTAGTTGCAGACTTCCAACAACTTTTTGGATCACCTAAATATTTAAAGGTTTATAAAAGTAAATTAGCAAAATTATTTGAAACAACCGTTGAAAATTTCCATACTGATAATCGATTTTGCTTAAACGTACTCAAAAACTTTGTTTTTTTTTGGTTTCTTTGTGAAAATTGTGAAAAAATCCGGGCAATATCCGGACTTTTTTCACGATATCCGGGCAACCGGGCCAGACCGGACTTTCTCGAAATTTTGCATCAAATATCCGGGCAAACCCGGATGAAACCGGGCAATCTGGCAAGCTTACTATACACAAATTATTGATTTCAATTCAAATTACTCTTCCACATAGCAATTTAAAGATTTATTCTTGACAAAAAGCATTTTATCAGCCAATTAAAGTGAATTATTTAGTTTTTATGAAAATTCAACAGTCGTTGTTTCTTACGTCAATTTAAAAAAAATCCAAAGAAAACTGTATCACAAAATTATCTTCTGCCAATTAATGATTTTAATATTTTCATTCTCACTTCACATTAATCTTTGATGAACTGAAAAAGTTACCTTTTTGTAAAATATTTTGAAATTTACACAACTTAGACTCTAATAGTGTGTTTCTCGAAATTTGCTCTATGGTCAGATAATTGTTTCTTTTTCAAACTTTGCAGAAAAAAATCAAAGTCCCATTTACATATTTTATGGCAAAGCTAAATGAATTTCATCTGCATAAAAAAATCAGTTCAGACAACACTAAATGCTGCCAAATCAGGATTGCACATGGCACCCTCTCAATTAAACGAATATTTAAAAATCAGATAAACCTAATCTCTTTTCAAGAACGCTTACAGTCACCCACATTTTTATTTGATTAAAAAACAAACAAAGTATACTATTTTAGAGCTGCTAAGCAAGCACAAATAACAACACTAGCAAAAGCGTGACATCGAAATACTTATTTCAAATATTACAAACTTTTTTAAAATCCGAATGACGATTTTACACACTTTAGTAACACACTTGAAGTGAGCAGTTCAATGACATTTTCATATTATTAATGCTTGTATACCATAAACCTTGAAAAATACCATGAACAAAGACGCTCTACGCTTTTGAATAAAAATTAAGTTCCTGTAAATGGGTTCTGAATGATTTATGAAAAAGCCTGATAAAATCGAATCAATAACCGTGATAAAATCGAGCGTGAATTTGGCAAGTACACCTAGGTTTTTTTTTACACGGTTTTTTTAACGCGGTTTTTTTTTACACGGCTTTTTTTACACGGTTTTCGGGAATTAACACGGTTTTTTTTTACACGGTTTTCACGAATTAACACGGTTTTTGAGAGAAAATATTCTAAGTCCTTTTCAAAGGAAAACACTTAGAATCTTTTTGAAGTTGGGAAAATCTTATCTCTTAGACTAAGAACATGATACATGAGACCTGAGACCTGGGATATGAGACCTGGGATCTGAGACCTGAGACCTGAGATTTGAGACCTGAGACCTGAGACCTGAGACCTGAGACTTGAGACATGAGACATGAGACCTGAGACATGAAACATTAGAAATTTGACATAAGACCTGAGACCTGGAAACTGAGACAGGGGGTATTAGACTTGAGACCTCAGCATGAGACATGAGACCTGAGACCTGAGACCTGAGACATGAGCCAAGAGCCATGAAACATGAGACTTTAGACCTGAGACATGGGACATGACACATGAGGCATGAGACATAAGACATGAGACCTGAGGCATGAGACAAGAGCCATGAAACATGAGACCTGAGACCTGAGACATGAGACTTTGGACCTGAGACCGGAGACAAGCTACTAGAATTAGTACCGCGAGAAATAAGTTTAGCTCCGATTTCAACATGCGACCCCTCTAATGAAAGGGTTTGACTTGTGGGTGACGAAAAATAGTGTCGCGACTTCGCTAGTACAAGCTACTAGGGTTAGTACCGCGAGAAATTAGTTAAGCTCCGATTTAGACTTGCGACCCCTCTAGTGAAAGGGTTTGACTTGTTGGTGACGAAAAATAGTGTCGCGACTTCGTTAGTACAAGCTACTAGGGTGAGTACCGATAGAAATTATATTAGCTCCGATTTCAACTTGTGACCCCTCTAGTGAAAGGGTTCAACTTGTTGGTGACGAAAAATAGTATCGCGACTTCGCTAGTACAAGCTACTAGTGTTAGTAACGCGAAAAATTAGTTAAGCTCCGATTTCAACTTTCGACCGGTCAAATGTAATGGTTTGACTTGTAGGTAACGAAAAATAGTGTCGCGACTTCGCTAGTACAAGCTACTAGGGTTAGTACCGGTAGAAATTAGATTAGCTCCGATTTCAACTTTCGATCGTTCAAGTGAAAGGGCTTCACTTTTAGGTGATGAAAAATAGTGTCGCGAGCTCGCTAGTACAAGCTCTAGGGTTGAAACTAATTTCTACCTGTACAAACCCTAGTAGCTTGTACTAGCGAAGTCGCGACACTATTTTTCGTCACCTACAAGTCACACCCTTTCATTGACCGGTCGAAAGTTGAAATCGGAGCTAATCTTATTTCTATCGGTACTAACCCTAGTAGCTTGTACTAGCAAAGTCGCGACACTATTTTTCGACACCAACAAGTCGAACCCTTTCACTAGAGGAGTCGCAAGTCTAAATCGAAGCTTAACCAATTTCTCGCGGTACTAGCCCTAGTAGATTGTACTAGCGAACTCGCGACACTATTTTTCGTCATCTACAAGTCAAACCCTTTCACTTGACCGGTCGGTTGAAATCGGAGCAAAACTAATTTCTCGCTGTACTAAAACTAGTAGCTTGTACTAGCGATGTCGCGACACTATTTTTCGTCACCCACAAGTCAAACCCTTTCACTAGAGGGGTCGCAAGTTGAAATCGGAGCTAATATAATTTCTATCGGTACTAACTCTAGTAGCTTGTACTAGCGATTTCGCGACACTATTTTTCGTCCCCAACAAGTCAAACCCTTTCACTAGAGGGGTCGCAAGTTTAAATCGGAGCTTAACCAATTTATCGCGGTACTAACACTAGTAGCTCGTACTAGCGAACTCGCGACACTATTTTTCGTCCCCTACAAGTCAAACCCTTTCACTAGAGGGGTCACAAGTCTCAATCGGAGCTAATATAATTTCTCGCGGTACTAACCCTAGTAGCTTGTACTAGCGAAGTCGCGACACTATTTTTCGTCACCTACAAGTCAAACCCTTTCACTTGACCGGTCGAAAGTTGAAATCGGAGCTTAACTAATTAATCGCGGTACTAAAACTAGTAGCTTGTACTAGCGATGTCGCGACACTATTTTTCGTCACCCACAAGTCAAACCCTTTCACTAGAGGGGTCGCAAGTTGAAATCGGAGCTAATATAATTTTTCGCGGTAATAACACTAGTAGCTTGTCTCAGGTCTAAAGTCTCATGTCTCAGGTCTAATCTTTCATGGCTCTTGTCTCATACCTCAGGTCTCATGTCTTATGTCTCATATTTCATGTGTCAGGTCCCATATCTCATGTCTCATGTCTCATGTCTCAGGTCTCAGGTGTCATGTCTCAGGTCCCATGTCTCATGTCTCAGGTCTCAGGTCTCAGGTCTCGAGTTTTATGTCTTAGGTTTCTAGTCTCAGGTCTTAGGTCTAATGTCCCATGTCTTTGGTCTCATTCTTCAGGTCTCAGGTCTCATGTCTCAGATCTCAGGTCCCTGGACTTAGGTCTCAGGTGTCATGTCTAAAGTCTCAGGTCTCATGTCTCTAGTCTACATTCTCAAGTCCAGGTCTCAAGTCTCAAGTCTCAGGTCTCAGGTCTTAAGTGTCAGTACTTCAGAGCTGCAGAATTCGAATGGTCTTTTTTTACACGGTTTTCGGGAATTAACACGGTTTTTTTTTACACGGTTTTCGGGAATTAGCACGGTTTTTTTTTACACGGTTTTCGGGAATTAACACGGTTTTTTTTACACGGTTTTTTTTTACGCGGTACGTATATCAGTGTAAAAAAAAACCTCACTGTAGTGAAAATATCGAATAGTGATAAAATCGAGAAACTACTGTACTATTTCAATTTCAGCCGTAGGTGATAGAAATCGAGCTATTTCCGCATGTGAAAATAGAACACGAGTTGTAAAAAAAAAACTAGAAGGCTGTAGATCTTGAACATGTTTTTGCGTGGTTATTTTTTTATTTTTTATTTTTTTTTTTTTTTGTTTCGATTATAGTCGTTTTACCATCTTTATGGCATTCGCGACTTTATCAACGTTACAGTTGGCGGATCGTTATTGAAAAACTATCCGGTACAACTGTGTTCGATGTTTACTCTTGGGCTCGAACTCGCGGACATCGGCTCAGGAGACAACAGACTTGCCAACTGAGCTATATCACAAGCCCCTTTTTGCGTGGTTATGTTTTTAAAATGTGCTACAAGTGTCAACATTTCTACCTCTTTTTCCCAACACGAGTGAACTTAATCTAAGAAGTGTTTTTGAAAAGTTTTTTCTTCTTTTTTCAATAGAATGTATTTTTTTTTGACAGAATAAAAGTAGCAGATAGAAATACGAAAAACATGTTGCAACGTATTATGGTTTTCAGCTAAGGGGCCGTTCACTAATTACGTAAACACATAAGGAGGGTGGTGGGGTTTCACATTTGCTAACGATCTCTAACTAGGGGGGTAGAGGGGTTTCCAAAAATCTTACGTCAGAAATGTTACATTGATAATTCGTCACAGCCATACGAAACCATCTTACTCAGCTTTAATTTTTATCTTCTCACTACCTATTTATGGTTATGATGTTATATTACTTATCTTTAATGTTCTTGAAAAATATTCAAAATGCTGGTTCTATAAAGTTACAGTGAATCAATTCAAATCAACATGCCACCAAAAACACTTAATCGCATTATTAAAAGATCTTCGCTTTTCGCTTTTCATCAGAACAATCTTTTTAATTGAGAAATTTATAGAAACTAAAAGAAAAGGGGCGCTATTTGACACGAATCCATCATATTTTGAAAACGACTTCATCAAGAAAAATCTTTAAAAATCATTATGAGGCGCTTAAGATAATGATTTTCTATACAGTAATTCCAGCGGTAAGCACTACCAACTCTAAATTTTACAAACGATTTACCAAGAAAAAATCCTTAAACTTAAATGCTTACCGCTGAAGTGAGTCTGACCTTTAAGGTAAATTATCAACGTAATTTTCGTTAAACATTTTTGAACCCCGAAATCCCGAAAATGCTATGTCTTAAATAACGATTACGAAATCGTTTATGTCATTTCATCTGTAGTTTTGTAAAAATTGTGCTTTTCAAATGCAGTTAGTTAGTTTTACATAAAAAGTGATTTGCTTGGAAGCATCAAGGTCACATTTTCAATATTTTCAAGCTATTTTTTAAAAAACGTGTCAATTTCTAAAAGAACAAAACACGTAAGATCTAACTAGGGAGGGAGGGGGTGATTTGAAAAATCTTACTTTGTCTTACCCGTGGGGGAGGAAGGGTATAAAATTTCCAAAATCGTGCTTACGTAATTAGTGAACGGCCTCTATAATGCATTCCGCATACTAGGTCATTTCCCTTAGTGTGCATATTACCCCGTATTTTGATCCAAATATCTCGGAATGCACACCATCAATTTAAAACCTCTTTTTTGCATATTAAAGGTGACTCAGGTGAGTAGATTTGTATTGTAAATATATATGAATTTATTTATATAATGAATAATTTAAATATTTTAATCGAAACATCGATAGATTTTTTAGAGAAATTTTAGTTGAATAGTGAAAAACTAATCGAAACACCATGTTAATATTGCAATTATAATTGCAAGGCAATTTTGATTTCTAACTGTATATTTTCATGACACAAAAAAATACAATAGTGATTACTAGCTTTTGGGCTTTAAAAACAAATTGAATCGCAGCACATTTTAAAATATGTGTTCCACATTTTTACTTTGAATCATTCATTTACTTTGAATCATGAGACCTGAGGTATGAGACAAGAGCCATGAAAGATTAGACCTGAGACATGAGACTTTAGACCTGAGACAAGCTACTAGTGTTATTACCGCGAAAAATTATATTAGCTCCGATTTCAACTTGCGACCCCTCTAGTGAAAGGGTTTGACTTGTGGGTGACGAAAAATAGTGTCGCGACATCGCTAGTACAAGCTACTAGTTTTAGTACCGCGATTAATTAGTTAAGCTCCGATTTCAACTTTCGACCGGTCAAGTGAAAGGGTTTGACTTGTAGGTGACGAAAAATAGTGTCGCGACTTCGCTAGTACAAGCTACTAGGGTTAGTACCGCGAGAAATTATATTAGCTCCGATTGAGACTTGTGACCCCTCTAGTGAAAGGGTTTGACTTGTAGGGGACGAAAAATAGTGTCGCGAGTTCGCTAGTACGAGCTACTAGTGTTAGTACCGCGATAAATTGGTTAAGCTCCGATTTAAACTTGCGACCCCTCTAGTGAAAGGGTTTGACTTGTTGGGGACGAAAAATAGTGTCGCGAAATCGCTAGTACAAGCTACTAGAGTTAGTACCGATAGAAATTATATTAGCTCCGATTTCAACTTGCGACCCCTCTAGTGAAAGGGTTTGACTTGTGGGTGACGAAAAATAGTGTCGCGACATCGCTAGTACAAGCTACTAGTTTTAGTACAGCGAGAAATTAGTTTTGCTCCGATTTCAACCGACCGGTCAAGTGAAAGGGTTTGACTTGTAGATGACGAAAAATAGTGTCGCGAGTTCGCTAGTACAATCTACTAGGGCTAGTACCGCGAGAAATTGGTTAAGCTTCGATTTAGACTTGCGACTCCTCTAGTGAAAGGGTTCGACTTGTTGGTGTCGAAAAATAGTGTCGCGACTTTGCTAGTACAAGCTACTAGGGTTAGTACCGATAGAAATAAGATTAGCTCCGATTTCAACTTTCGACCGGTCAATGAAAGGGTGTGACTTGTAGGTGACGAAAAATAGTGTCGCGACTTCGCTAGTACAAGCTACTAGGGTTTGTACAGGTAGAAATTAGTTTCAACCCTAGAGCTTGTACTAGCGAGCTCGCGACACTATTTTTCATCACCTAAAAGTGAAGCCCTTTCACTTGAACGATCGAAAGTTGAAATCGGAGCTAATCTAATTTCTACCGGTACTAACCCTAGTAGCTTGTACTAGCGAAGTCGCGACACTATTTTTCGTTACCTACAAGTCAAACCATTACATTTGACCGGTCGAAAGTTGAAATCGGAGCTTAACTAATTTTTCGCGGTACTAACACTAGTAGCTTGTACTAGCGAAGTCGCGATACTATTTTTCGTCACCAACAAGTTGAACCCTTTCACTAGAGGGGTCACAAGTTGAAATCGGAGCTAATATAATTTCTATCGGTACTAACCCTAGTAGCTTGTACTAACGAAGTCGCGACACTATTTTTCGTCACCAACAAGTCAAACCCTTTCACTAGAGGGGTCGCAAGTCTAAATCGGAGCTTAACTAATTTCTCGCGGTACTAACCCTAGTAGCTTGTACTAGCGAAGTCGCGACACTATTTTTCGTCACCCACAAGTCAAACCCTTTCATTAGAGGGGTCGCATGTTGAAATCGGAGCTAAACTTATTTCTCGCGGTACTAATTCTAGTAGCTTGTCTCCGGTCTCAGGTCCAAAGTCTCATGTCTCAGGTCTCAGGTCTCATGTTTCATGGCTCTTGTCTCATGCCTCAGGTCTCATGTCTTATGTCTCATGCCTCATGTGTCATGTCCCATGTCTCAGGTCTAAAGTCTCATGTTTCATGGCTCTTGTCTCATGTCTCAGGTCTCAGGTCTCAGGTCTCATGTCTCATGCTGAGGTCTCAAGTCTAATACCCCCTGTCTCAGTTTCCAGGTCTCAGGTCTTATGTCAAATTTCTAATGTTTCATGTCTCAGGTCTCATGTCTCATGTCTCAAGTCTCAGGTCTCAGGTCTCAGGTCTCAGGTCTCAAATCTCAGGTCTCAGGTCTCAGATTCCAGGTCTCATATCCCAGGTCTCAGGTCTCATGTATCATGTTCTTAGTCTAAGAGATAAGATTTTCCCAACTTCAAAAAGATTCTAAGTGTTTTCCTTTGAAAAGGACTTAGAATATTTTCTCTCAAAAACCGTGTTAATTCGCGAAAACCGTGTAAAAAAAAACCGTGTTAATTCCCGAAAACC